>NC_134973.1:5183812-5347156 GCF_965638725.1 Aptenodytes patagonicus
GGAGCAGGATGGGTGCTGAGCATGCACCCCGAGCAAGACGGCTGCGCCCTCCCCCCCCCCCCCCGAGCCTGGCACAGATGCGTGCAAGCAAAAAACACACGCGTGTGCACGCACGCCTGCAGGCACACGGCACCCACACGCGTGTGCCCCGACACGTGTGAGCACCGCGGCAGCTCGGGGACGCGCCTGAAGGCGGCCGGTACTTTTCCATCCCTGCACGTGCCCCCAGTTTCCACGGGAAATGGCCGACCCCCGGCCCCAGAGGGGCTGGGGTTGATGCCAAGGGCGGGGGCTGGCTCCGTGTCCCCCCCCTCCCCGGTCTGCGAACGCCAGCCAGAGTGGTTCCTGGAAGAGGAGGGGAAGCGGCTGCGTGCGTGTTTGTGGGTGCAGGGGGTGTGTGGGGTCCCAGTGACCCGGGGGGAGCGGATGCAACCCCCAGGGGTCCATTCAGCTGCATCCGCACCCCCCTGGGTCACCGGACCCCGCACACCCATGCATGGAGGGGGGGGGCTATGTGTGTGCATGCATGTGTGCACGTGTGCATGCAAGGGGGGGCTCAGGGATGGGGGTGTTTCAGATGGGGGGGCACACATGCAAAGATGGGGGACACACACCGAGCCCCTTCCTGGCTCTGGGGCGGCTGCGGCCAGACAGGGCCGGGCCGGATCCTGCTCTGTCTGAGCCCGGCACGTTGGGGAGGCCACAGCCGCTGATTTATGAGTCTGGTCTGGGTGGCTGCTGGCGGCAGGCAGCAGGGCTGGCCCCGTCCCCGGGCTCTGTCCCCAGCCGCCCCTGCATCCACCCAGGGGGAGACATCGGGGAGCCTCCGGGCATGGGGCTGCGCATCCCTCTGCCAGGGGATTGGGGGGGACATCGCCCACCCCAACCCCACGGGACCCCCTCTGGCACCTCGCCCCATCCTGACCTCCGGCTGGAAACAAACAGCCTCCGGAGAGGGGCTGTGCTGCAGGTGGGGAAACTGAGGCACGAAGCTGGGGTGGTCCCTGGTGGCCGATGGGCTGCGGGGTCCCCCCCTGCCATGGAATGAGGGCCTGTGTCATGGCGCATGGGGGCCGGATGGCGGAGCAGGAAGCCGCCCCGTGGCGTCACGGTCGCGGTCCCAGTACATCGCGGGCGTCCCAGTGCCCTTGCGTCACACCGGGGAGAGGAACCGCCTGGGATCCCCCACCGTGGTGGGGGCGGGCGGTGGAGGCTGGAGGACACGGAGGGATTCCCCGCGGCGGGGTGCGGGTGGCCCCAAGCCCCCACATCCCTGCGGTCGGAGCGGGGCTCTCCCTCGCGTGGGTCCCCGGGGATGGTGGGATGTACCCGGGGCTGTGCGGTGCTGGGTGGGGGGGGGCTGCGGTGATGCCCCCACCCCGGTGCATCCCGGTGCCATCCGGATGCTTCTGTGGGCACACGCTGGTGCCAAGCCCTGGTGGGACCGGTGGGACCCGCATCCGTCCACAGGGCCACCCCGGTCACATCCCCGCAGCCCCAGACCACGGTGCCACCAGCTTCCCCGGCCCTGACGCCAAGGGCAGATAATTATAGCTGCAGAGAAGCTAAAAATAGCCCCGCGAAGGAGGGCGGGTTATTTTTAGCCGCGCTCCCAGCTCTGTGCCACCAGCCAGCCCCAGCCCGTGCCGGAGCCCGCGGCTCCACGCTGGCAGGAGGGTCCGGCAGCCTTTCATGTGCTGCCAGGCTCCAGCGCCGGGCGGGTTTGCTTTGAAGCAGGTTTCCAGGAAGGTGGGGGCAGCTCCCCGCCTCCCCAGCACGTCCCTGCGTTTTCAGTGAATTTGGGGGAGTTTGAGCATCTGTGGAACGGTGGGTGCAGGGACACCCCCCCCCCCCCCCCCCCCCCCGCCGGTGCAGCTCTGATCGTCCCCACCCGGCCGTGGGGCACCGACATGGGACCTCTGGCTGCAGGAGGGGACGGGGCTGGCACCGTCCCCGCTGGAGAAGGTGCCGGTGGCTCCAGCAAGGCCACGTCTCCCCGAGCTGCTGTTGGCCAGAGACTTGTGGGGAAACCGTGTCCCCTCTGCTCCCCTGCAGCTCCCCGGGCTCTGCCGGGCGCAGACGTGCCTTCGCCTCCCTCCGCCACCCTGGACACCCTTAAGATCAGCGCCAGTCCCCCAAGACCCAGCCGTGCAGTCGGGCATCCCCTGTGCAGGGTGATGGGGCTCAGCCCGAGGACCACGGCTCGGACCTTCGGCAGCAGCGTCTGGCAGAGCCAGGCAGGTGGTTTGCAGCCAGGGCTGCCCGCTGCCTGTCCCGCTGCCTGTCCCACTGCTCATCCCGCTGCTCATCCCACTGTTCATCCCGCTGCTCATCCCGCTGCTCATCCCGCTGCCGCCCTTCCCAGCTCAGCGTTTCGGGTCAGACACTGAAAAATCCCAGCTATTCCAGGCATGCGGAGGAAGCGTGGCTCCAGACTGCCCGTACGCAGCAGCACACATTCCTGCCGGGCCGGGCGGGCAGGAGCTGCTCCAAGCCTCTCCCCAAAGCCGGCGGCCTGGAGGCCGCTGCCTTCCAGGAAAGCAGCCCCCGTGGTGCACGCTGCTGCCAGCCAGCTCCGGCACCGGACCCCGGTGCTGCTTTGGGTGGGAGCTGCCGGGAAGCCGAGCGGGGAGACGGGGCCGCTGCCAGGGCAGGCGGAGGTCCCTTCCTTTTCTCCGAAAAGGGAAGAAACGCTGCTCTCGGTTTCGCTTTGCTGTGGCTCCATGGGACAGGAGGGCCCCGGTGCTTCCCGGCAAGCAGGCGATGCCAAACGGCCAGCTCTGGAGCCGCCGGGGCAGGGCAGGAGCTGCCAGCGATGGGGAGCATCAGGGTGGTGCGAGCAGCTCCCCCCCCCCCGAGGGTGGGAGAAGGGGATCCCCGAGGGGCTGCGCCAGCCCGGCTGTTGCTGCAGGCTGCGATCCCCGGGGGGGAGTTGGGGAGGGAGAGCGAGGGGATCCTGCACAGCCCCTGGGGGCGACGGCCCCATCCCACCCGCTCGGGACGCCCAAGCACCCTTAGGCAAGAGGGCAGGGGGAGGCGGCCGAAACGCCCCAAGGAAGGGGCCGAGAAGGTCTTCGCTGAACCCAGCTCCGGAGAACGTGGCAGGAAGGGTCAGTCATTACCCAGCTCTATCGACTTCCCCTCCCGCAGCCCTGCTCTTCCCAGAAGGGCGAGCGGCCGGGGCGGGGGGAGCTGCCGTGCCCCCCGCACCGAGACCACCTGAGCACCCGCCGCGCCGGGGAACCGTGTGTCGTCCCCCCCCCAGCAGCAGACGCAGGACAGGCTGGGCAGGAGACCTGGCAAAATGAAAAGTGAGCCTTTTTATTGTGTTATCAATTCACTTCTTAACAACAATTCCACAAAATATTAAACACTGTGCAAGAAATTGGTCTATGGCACACCAGAAATAAAAATCAGAGATCCAAAAATGCAGACGTTATGAGGAGCCTACGTTACAGACACCGATTACTTCCTAAGTACAGTCTTTACAAACCTTGATTTGCGTTTGGCAACAAGATCAGAGTTTGGCAAATAATAATAATAATAATAATAATAATAATAATAATAATAGACCAGAGAGAAAAAATTAAGAGCGCGAAGTATCAGACGCGTGGCTTCTGTTCAATGAAGTAAATGCGTTATTTTTACTTTGTTAAATAAAGTTGACTTTTTAAGTACTCGGAGGAGGGGGGACCTGCTCTGCTCCAGGCTGGGGAGGCTCCGGCACCGGCACCGAGCCGCCGGACCCCGCCAGCCTCGCAGCCGCGTCGGCGGTGCCGTGCGGGTGCCCGGGCGTCTCCCGGCTCTGGCTGCGCCGCCGGGACGGTCCCGGAGACAGGGAGGGGAGGACAAGGAAAACGGACCAAAAAATTAAATAGAAGCAACGTTTCCTCTCTCCCTTTTCTTCTGCAGCCTCTCTCCTTTCTATTTTTGGCAACGGCTTCACCACACGCTAAAAAGAAACGCCAGGCAGATTTGGGCATGTGTTTACGTCCAAAAAAAGGCCTTTGTGGAGCCGGGGCTGCTGGCACCGCCTGCCCCACGCCCCATCAGCGGCACAAGGGAGGCCCCGGCTCCCCGCTCCCCCTTCGCGATCTGGAGCACTTAAAAAGTCCTGAAAAGTGACTTTTTTTTTTTTTTTCCTTTTTTTTTTTTTTTTTTTTTGGCAAATGCACTAACAAAGTACAAGCAGCTACTGTAATTTGCACTTATATTTATGCTATACAAAAAACATCTACAGTATGATCACTGATTTACTCAGACAAGGAAAAAATTAAAAAAAAAAAAAAAAAAAAAAGGTCGAGAATTTTTCCACCTAACGCGTCACCCACTGAGAGACACCAGCACCCGCCGGCAGGCCCCTGCCCGCCTGCCCGCCCCGCTCGGCTCCCGGCAGGACCCTGCTGCCGCCGGCCCGCTGGCATCCCCGCGCCGGGAGCCCCCAGCCCCGTCCCCAGGCTCCCAGGGGACCCCCAACAGACGCTCCCTGCCCCCTTCTCCCGGCTCCAGCCGCACGCTGAACCTAGACCTGCCGCCTCGCCCCTCGCCGGCCATCCCACCGCCGGCGCGGCAGCACGACTCGGGCAAGACACCGGGGATGCGCGCGGCCCACGCGGGTGGAAGGACGAGAGGGGAGGCAGACCAACCCCCCATTTGCTGGACCGTGGCGCGCCTGGTTGGCTTTGCCGGCAAAGCGCGCCGCGGCGTTCGCCGGCAGAGCATCCCACAGCGAGCCCACGGGGCTGTGGGGCTGAGCCGCCCCGTCGCGATCCCGGGGGATGGAGAGGGCAGGATGCAGGCAGGGCTGGCACCCGCCCGGGTAGGGGTGTCGGGGTGTGGGGGGGAGCACTCGGGAGCCCCCTCGGGCAGCACGAGCCGATGACGGGGTGGGGGGACACGGCCCCTGCCCGGGTCTTGAGCGGAGAAGCGGCGCGCGGCTCCTGCGGTAACCTCGTCCGCTCGCTCGCTGCCACGCAGAGCGCAGGTTTTTCTGGCTGACCTGCAGCTCGGGCACTTGCCTGGGTCACCGGCTATAGCACCATGCACTGGTCTCTAACATAGAGGAAGAATCAGCAATCTGGAGTAGAAAAATAAGGCTGGAACTGTACTAGATTAAGGACAGAGGAAATTCCCTCGTGGAGAAGAGAAAGCCCTGCTGTGGCAAAACCCAGGCGCACCTCAGGACAGTGCTCGCTTCCCGCTACAGATGCGGCGTTCGAGAGCTTGAAGTTATGTTGGATGAAAGATTTAAAAAAAGAAACCAACCCAAAACCAACAAAAAGGCATTGCCTGTCGCCGTGCCGGGGCTGCCGCCCTCGGCTGACGGACGGTGCTCAGCGCGGTGCCAGGCTGGGGTGCGAGCAGGGCTGGGGACGCGTTCAGCCACGGAGGGAAATAAATCCACTTCCCTCTGCTCCACCTCCCCCAGCGCTCACATCGGGACGGGGTGAAATCCCGGGGGGAGGGTCACCAGCAAACCTGGCACAAGGCTGGTGCTGGGACAGGAGCCCACGACACAACCGGGGGGAGACGGGAGGTTTAAAACGCTCAGACCAGCAAAGGACGCCGGAAAAGCAGCTGCAAGACGTACACAGGAGGTGCTGTGGTTTGCGTTAGTGTTAAAAACGTGGGTTTTTTTCCAACTTCGTTTAAAAAGCCAAGTGATTGCGTACTGAAAAAAAGTGATGGCGAGATACCTGCAACCAAGAAGTGTAAATGGAGCATCTCTGCTAACCACAGCCTCCGCCGGCACTGCCAAGCCGGCTGTGTGGCCCGTCGGCGCTGGAGAGGGGCCGGCCGTGCTGAGCTCGACACCCCACAGCCCATCCCTGCACCGCGGGAGGAAGACCCTCCGAAGCTGCCCTTCCTCCTGGAAGATGCCAACCCGCCTTCCCCGGGTACCAGCCACGCGGCCGCAGGCTCTGCTCCTCTCCCTGCCTTCGAGCCGGCCTCCGGCATCTCCCTGCGCGGCTCCCTCTGCCTTGGGAGCTAGCGACAGCCCCGGGAACACCATCGTCCTCCAAAAAGCGGCCAGCAAAGCCTCCTGGCGCCCTGCCCGGACCAGCGACTCCGACCAGCCTAAGCACACGCAGCATCCAGTATGGGCTGCAAGGTTTCCTCCCTCCAACCGAACCACAACAGAAAGCCTGAGCACGGTTCAGCCGTTTCCCCAAAAGCCGAACCCGAGGGTCTCCTCCGGCCTCCCTCTCCCGGGGGCTGCCGGCGGACGCGGCCACGGGAAGCGCTCCCTGTCCCATGAAGGGGCCGGCCGCGTGGGGCTTCCATCCCAGCGGGAGGTCGTGGCATTTCAAACCAAATCCAAAGCACTGGGGGAATGGGAAAATTCCCAGGACTTCACATCGGCTGCGGTGGTTTGTTTGGTTTGTTTTTTTTTTTCCTTTCTCTTCCCAAAACCGAAACTCGGCACCGCGTGTATTCAGACACCAGCACGGGGTGCCTGTGTTCGGGATAACCGGGAACGGGTACCTGCGTGCTGGTTAGGAAACCGAACCGTGCCTCTGCCTACCGTGGGGAGCGTTCACCGTCCCCCGAGGAGCCGCCGAGCCCCGGGCTCTGCCCTGCGGATGCAGGCCGGGCTCGGTCACTTAAACCCAACGCACGGGACCCGTCCTCTCCCCGGCAGAGCTGGAAGCTGGTGAGCGATGCCGCGGCTCAGACGGCTGCGGGGCGCCCAGCACACCCGGGGCGGCAGCTCCAGCGACGCGGGGAGACGCGGTGGGACGTCCCTGAGCTCTGATCTTTCTCCCAAGCATCCGCCTGCCCCGGCACGGAGCCGCCGGGCTCCGTCACTGCCATCGATCCACAGGGCTCCGTGGCGGGCAGCGGGAGGAAGGCTCGCCTGCTTGTCCCCTCTTCCTCGCGGGGCTGCTCTGCGCCGGGCTACCCCCGGCTCTGCGGCGCGTGCGTTTAACCTCGGTGAACAAAGCGCTCCCTGTTTAAATCACATTTCAAGATTTCCAAGGGATGGGAACCGAACTATTTCTTCTACAGCCTTACCCTCGTCTCCCCGAATTAACTGGGTTTAGCGGAACGAGTTCCACTTGCCACTCTCGGTGAGAAAAAGGGAGATGGGAAATGCTGGTAAATCTGGCAATTTTAGCGTTTTGGACTGCGACTCTCCAAAAGGCCAATTTTAAAAGATTTCTCACGTGATACTGCACAACAGAAAGCCCCTTCCCTCCCCCCGCCCCCGGTACAGTCCCGTTTGGGAAAAACAGTGGTAACAGCACAGAGAAACCCCAGAAGTGATCAGAGGGGCTCGAGCCCGGCCTCTCCCATGCCTCGGGCTTCCTAACGCCGCTCACGGAAACCCTCTCGGCCGATGGATCTGACGCCGGAGAGCGTTTCCCCGCGGTGCCATCCCCTCGTCCGAGCGGAGCCGTGCGGCGCGGGGAGGGAGCCCCCCGGCCTCCGGCCTCCTCCCCCCGGCCTCGGTTTATCCATTTGCAACAGCAATTTTTCGAGCCGCGTTTTGGTTGGTTTGTTTTTTGTTTTGTTTTTTTTTTTCTTTTTTGTACTAGTTTTCTACAAAATAGCTCCCCACCTGGACTCTTCTCCCTTGTTCCCTCTCAAGAGACAGAGCAAATTCTTGCATCGATGCGCTAATTAGAAACTAACTGGATCAGACCCACTCAGAGCTTTGTTCAAAGCTTCTACCGGCGAGGTCCCGATACTCACGTCTTGCATCCCATTGGCAAATGCAATAAACCCCCCCGCTGCCTCCACCACCCTGGTACCAATTTCGAACGTTGCTATTAAAAATACGCCCCCCCACCCCCCACCCCTCAACCCTGGTTGGTTTTTTTTTTCTGTTTTTAAATTTTGACCCCTCTCAGTGTGGCACCCGCCCGCGAGCAGACCCCCTGCCCTAAACCACTTGCAATTTTTTTTTGTTTCGTTTTGTTTTTTGAGATTTAAGTTCTATTTGAATCCAACATTTAGTGTTTACCCCTCGGCGCAGTTGAAGTTTGTAGCTTGGTTTCAGTCGATGGAGAACGGTGCCCTGCCTGAGAGATCGCACGCGCCGGAGCGAGGAAAGCTATAGGATGATACAAGGCTTTTTGTCCTTAAAAGGATTCTCCGAAGCGGGCACTCCAACCAGCAGCGGGTCGTTCCTGGCATGTTGCTCGCAGTAATTCATTAGCTCGGAAGATGCTTTCGAGACCTAAATGTTGCAAGAAAGCAGAAGGTCAGTGAGAATATTCAGGTGAAGGTGCAGAGCTCAGCCCACGCAGCACCACCGACCGCTTCCCAGGCTCCGAGGGGGGGGGAGAGAACCGGCGTTCAGCTTTTCGTAACAGAAACTTTACGGAGATGGTGACAAACGAAAAGGGGAAACGGACGCGGAAAGAGAGTTTGTAAGGTCTGACATAAATAAAGCGATGGGTACGGGAAAAATACTCCCAGCCGGGAGCAAGAGATTTAAAAGAAGACATTATTGTCCTCATTGTTAAGGGCTTTGGGATAAAAAAGAGGAAAAAAAGCCTGCTTGAGAGTGGCTTGAGATGTGAAAAACGGAGGTTTTGAAACCATCAGAAACTATTACTTAAGGCTCTCCTTATTTTAGTTCAAAGGCGTCTTCTGGGAACAGAGAGCCCAGAGCAGCCTGGCAGAGGGGGGACCGCGGTGGTGGGCGAGCAACGTGGCTGCACCGCGAGGAGGGCGGGAGGCACGGGGAGAGTCTGGGCAGGGAGGTGCCAGCAGCTTTGGAGACCAGCGGCAACCCCTTTTTTTTTTTAATTAACTTAATAGCTGGTTGAACATAAGGCAAACACAAAACATAGACGCAACCACACCACATCTGGAAGGCCCAGATGTGACCTGTTGTAGTCGCAGAGCCTTACGGCAGCGGTTCCCTTCTCGGGAACTTTGTGGCTGCTCGGCACCAGGGCGGCTCATCCCTCTCAGCCGAGCTGAGCCGTGATTTAGGGGGGTGAAAAGCACCTACACGCCACCTCCCCGCTCCCCCCGGCTCCGGCTCTGCCGCTCTCATGGCGGCACTGCCGGGGGTCAGCCTCGCAGAGGATGCTGCGGCACACGGCCAGTGCGGCGGCCACTGCCGCCGCCGCCGCCGCCTGCAGAGCGATGCAACCTGCCCGGTAGGAACGCGCAGTTGCCCGCCGTCGTTATTAAACCTTTCAGCAGCAACCGAGAGTGCACGGCGAGGAGGAGAAACAGCGCTTGAGACAAAAACCCAGTTCTCTGCAGCTTTGGGCAAACCACTTAATCTGTGCTTCCACCCCACAGGGTGGGCTTCCTCCTCCTCCTCCTGGTGTCTCCTGGAAAGGCAGGTCCAGAGACTGCACCAGACAACATGCTTTTGTGGGAGTCTCTAGGTATTATTGCAATATTAAGTATTAAAGTCCTAACCAGTAATGAACACTTCTAATGAACACCGACTGCTGCTGGCCTGCACTTAAACCAACTTATCACACACATTGGGATCCAACAGCAAAACTGCTCTGCAGAGACAAGGTCAAGGCTCGGCTTTAAACCTATTACTCACATAAAACAGTAATTACTCCTAATCTCAGAGCAAAGCAAGGGGAAAGAGATTAGCTTGCCGGGAGTGCGGCTGAACCTGTTACGAGAGCAAGTGGTCTGGAAACCTCCGCACTCCTCTTAAAGCTTCAGCTGTGTAAATGCAGGGAAGGATGAGCCAGACGCAGTCGCTAGAAAGGGCCTGGCCCTTCTCCAGCAGAGGTACCGGCTGCTTGGGCTGGGGAGGAGAAAAATCACAGCGCGGTGGCAGGGCTCTGCTTCGACCGCAGCGTCGGGTGTTCCGTCAGACCTCGCAGGGAGGAATCGGAGGGCACTCCTCACGCTGCCGCTCTCGCTGCTGGCACAGCTTCGCCAACAGCTCGCAGGGCAGCCCGTTCCCCTCATCACAGAAGTGTATTAGCTCATTTATCCGCAGGCAAACGCGCGTCTCGCCGGCCTCAGCCGCGAGGTAGGGAGAGCAGGAGCTGGAGGAGCGAGCGCTCGTTTGACACTGTACAGAGCTGGCTGGCTTGGCACGCTCGCCCGAGAGCTGGGTTTGTGGATCACGGCTTTACTGAAAGCTCGCCCAGACAGCACATCTCCTCCACTCAGCCTAAATAGCAGCGTGTTGTGGTCCCACCACTGTTGTTCTTTCCCAACAAAGCATTTAAGATAGTCACAGCTACAAAGGTCGGTAAGTATGCACACACCCTCCGTCCTCCTCGGCGTGCACCGTTTGGGATCCTGGAGCTGAGACACGGTAATTCTTAGGAGAGTCAGCGACGGCTGTGCTGGGGGAAGACCTGTAATTTATTTTGTCTTCCCTAAAATGGCCTCGCTGATGGGTGCATCACTGGAGTCTGGAAAGTGGCGGCCCTAAAAACAGCTACAAAACCTCATGGCTTTAAAAAAAAAAAGATATTCAAAGCAGCAGCAGCTCCTGCACATCAAAACCAGAGATGACGGAGGACCTGCTGCTGCAGAAGTCCTAAATTAAAAATTTAATTTAGTTTGGAAACTAAACTAAAAACTATCAGGTGGATTTAACAGCTATGCATTTTACAGTATTTCAGTTTCACTGTGCCTTTCCATCACCACGCATGCGGCTTTCCTTTGCGTGACTTACTGACAAGTGGTTTTCCATGAACGGAGCTCGTCTCTCCCCTCCTTCCTCCCCTCCCGGGGAGTTTCTCGGAGGGACGGGCGGCGGAGCAGCCCGACCCAGCCTGCCGACCAAGGCAGACAAAGCTCAGATGCAGGCAGCAGGGCTGCAGAGCCGGGTGACGACTGCGGTTCCTCCATGGCTTAAGAGGTGTAAATTCAGAGAGTGCCCCGGGGTGTCTTGCTCACAGAGCTGGGACTTGCTGCCCACACACTAATATTTGTCTCCAGCAAAGGCTGCTCTCCAGAGCTCACGTGGCCGAATGAGCCTGGGTACCGCAATCACCGAGCCGGTTCCCAGAATAGAGTGAAAGCTCCTGGAGGACCCGGTCTCCGACTCTCAGGGGACGCTGTGGCTGTGAGCGCGTTACCTGCCTCCAACCCCCCAGTGCCAAAGGGAGCTTTATTTCTGGGGCTCCTTTGCTGCCCCAGCAGATTGCTGGTGAGCCAGCACACAGCTGAAAATAGACTCCGGTTTGCTATCCTGGAGAACTGCAGCACAAAATTAACCTTCCCTAGTTCTACCATAAACATGCCACCATAAACGTGCCTCAAACCAGAGTGAAGGCGTGCCACCATCCTTTTTCATCTGCAAGAATGCAGCAGCTGAGAAATAACTGTGCAGGCAGCGACTTTCTGAGAGAAACTGCGTATGGACAGTGAAGCCATCCTGAGAAAAAATGGGGCAACAAGACTGGAACGCGTGTGAGCATGCCTGGCAGAGCTTTGCTGGGTCCGGCCCCTGCAGCTTCAGTGCCTTCACAGGTTGCATGTGCCCAGCTGAGCTCCAGGAACTTAACTCCAGTGGCTGGTCTGCCCTCGAATCGCGCGGTCACCTCTAACACCTGGGAGAAGCTGCCCAGGCTGCGACCTTGCCTCCCGGTATGAGCAGCGCCCGTAGGAAGGGGTCTCGTCTAGAAATGCTGCAATATCTGAGCCGGAGACATCGCAGCAGCATGCACGTGCTCGGGGAAAACCCAAGGCGCTTGCCCAGGGACCCTTCTCGCCCCGTCCCTGCCCACCCCAGATGCGGCACGTGTCGCGCTGCTCCAGCTCCTGCGCTCACCTTGATCCTCTCGATGCCGGCTTCAATGCGGAGCTGCTCCACCAGCTTCCGGGCCTGCGCTATGTTGTTAGTTGTTGACATTGTCTGCCATCGGCTCCAGGCCCCAGCACGCGAGAATACTGCAAAACAAGGAAGGGGGAGAGGGGGGTTGGCATCGTGCACAAAGCCGCCACGCCACTGTGCACCGTCTCGAAAAGGGTTGTGCACCGCGTCCTCCCCGACAGCCACGTGCAAAGGGCTTCCGCGAGCTCTAAACCGATGACACCAACTTAACGTTTCCTGATTTTGCTTCAAGTTCTCCTTTCCTTTAAGCAGCACTCTTGGTGCTCTTCAGGCTTTTTTTTTTGATTAAAAAAACCAAACAGAAACTTGCCGACGAGAGGGGAAAAATAAAACTTTTTCTGCAGAAAGTCCTGCCAGATGCATTCAACTGACCGACTGGAAAAGCGAACAGAAATTTTCCAGCCCACGTAACCTGCCATGCACCTCTCGCAGCAAGCCAGGCAGGGGGAAGGTGGACGGGGACGCCGCTCAACTGTGACCACACACAGCTCCTGGATGTTCACGCTCACTTTTTATCTACTCGTTGCACCGCTGCCTTCGTCCTGCCCCGACTCCTCCGTCAGGATTTCCTCTGCACAATGAGGCTCCGAGCAGTAACTAGAAACGCTCGATACTGTGCAAACTCAGCCTACGCTATTTATCCATCATTCTGCAAATTGATGTCCCTGAAAAAATTAGAGTAAGAAAGTAAGAGCGACAGACGGTCCCAGGCTGGGTGGTAGGTGGCAAGTCAGGGCTCAGGCAAGGGGCAGAGGTTTCTCAGATGCCAAAGCACTGGATGGAAGCAGGGGACAGGCAGCGAGGCACGGGCACCGACACGGGGGGATATGAAAGCATGAGAGGCACCAATGGCTCATGTCTCAAATGAACCTTCCACAAAAATGGTGCAAAATAAGGGCCCAGCTGAACATGGAAACAAGGAGAGCACCGCAGGGTGAGCCGGAGCCAGAGCGGAGCAGGAACGGAGCTTTGCCGAAGCACAACTCCGTTCTGTGCACCAAGTGTCTGGTCTCTGGGGGTCTCGCGGACCCCATCCAGCTGCCAAACTCTGCACCCATCCCCGGCTGTGCTGATCGTGGGGCTTTAATATACCTGTCACCCGGCCGGGTGCAACCTGCACGTCGGGCCGTGTCCCTGCGACTGCCACGCTGCAGCCGGGCGCCCCGGCAGGGAGAACGCAGGCGGTTAAACAACCTTCCTCGAAATTTAAAAGCAACTGAAGAAGTTTGTCTACGAGACCAACACAATCCGTCACTGTCACTCAGGCCAGAGCTGTGGGGCAGCAGCCAGGGCTGCAGCACGCCGGAGGGCAGCTCCGGCCACGCCATCCCAGCCAGACTCCCTTGGCCAGACACGGTTCTCAGGTCATTTCTTTATGATCATCTCCGTGGGGCTGCTGCAGAGGTGTCAGGAAAAGTCACTTCCTTGCCCTGCCCGGCAGTGACTCAGCCCCTGACCATTCAATGATGGTGGGGAATAGGGGAAGAGGGCTGCAGCGAGTACCACCTCCCACCTCCCGCTGCCTGACAAACCATTAGACGATGCTGGGAGGAGGAAAGAGCCAAAGCAAACACAAGGTCAGATACCAGCGGCGCTCCCAGCGCCCCAGCCAGCCACCCACTGCAGCCCTTCTGTGCTAGCTTTAATTAGAGACTCCTTCAGTCTTCTCCTCAGGACCGGCAGCTTCAAAGCAGATGCTGAACTGCTGCCTATACTGGGGGGAAGAGAGGGGGGAGTGTCTGCCCCATCTAAAATCCTAGCAGACTCGAGCTGTCTCGCCTACGTTTAGACATTAAGGGAGTTTATTCCAGACCACAACGGCACTCTCGGGGATTATTTTGCTTGGCAGCAGCATGCAACGTGCGCTGAACTTCTCTCCCTGAATGGCACTCAGCTTCGTTTGCAACACCGAATGCTGTGGGAGAAAACAAACGGTGCTTCAGCCAGCGTTACCACCTCTGTCATGAGACAATTCCCTGAATTAGCAGGGTTATTTAGAAATCTCCGCCTCTCGAGTCCTGGAAGACGTTAGTCAGGACCAGGACAACATGGGAAGCCACGCTGTTGAAATAAAGTCTGGTACTGTGGAAGCTGGGAGAAGGAAGCAGGCTGGTCCTCGGGGAAGGATCCTCCTCTGCCCCGATTTCCTAAGCCACAATGCTGCAAGAGAGAGACTCGGCTGGTTTGCAGTAAAGCAGGATGTCCTCGTGCTAGCAGTGCCAGTGTCACACCTGAGCTCAGACTCGGGCCTCAGCGAGACGGCACCGTGTCTTTAACCAAAGGGTCCAGAGTCCTACAACGAGCTCGACCAGCACCCGAAGTCCCACATCAGGATGCCAAACCACACGCAGTGAGCTACCTCGCCTGGCACGGCGGATGGGTGCTTGTCCCAGCCTTCCTGACACGGCACAGGGGACGCTCCGCTCTGGTCTCTTTTCCATGAAAAAGCAGCACCTCCAGCTGGGAACACTTCATCTTGGGAGACAGCTTGTTCTTTCAGCATCAAGTGCTATATAGACCCCAGCCCTCCGAGTTCTTTGGGATTTCAGAACAGCAGCTTGTGTTCAGCCCTGCTGTGGTTCCCTACGCAGGCTGAGCAAGAGCTGGACATCAGCTGCACTACTGCTACTGTCAATTTTTATGTCATTAATCCCTGGAAAAAACAGGAAAGTTTTGCCTGTTAGGCAGCTAGCGCACGCGCAGCTACTTGTGGCCATCTTCTGACCACCTGCATTTCCAAAGAAATCCCTGCTAACGGCACGTGCTATGGTGAGAGCAGTTATCTTGAAGCACTCCAAAATAGTGCAGGCAGCATTAGGACCAGGGAAGAGCTCTAAGTCAAGCTCCTTCTAAATCTGTACTGTGAACTTGAAAGACCTTCCCACTGCAAATAGTTCACTCCTCACTGACAAAACAATCCTTCACCTGGATAAAGAGTTAGCAGGCAGCTGGAGGAAAAAGAAATACAAGCAATCAGATGTAATTTATGTTTGCAGCAGCACAAGATCACCTGCTTGTACTTTCCCAGCTTCCTGTTTATGGAACAAGGCTGATGAATCAGTCGAGGACGAGTTACTTAAGGGAACTTCTGCTTCTGCCGCAGCGCTGGGAGACGCGCAGCCCGTGTCCCCGTCCCTGCAGCATCCCGTGGCTCGTGCTGCACGGGGGACACCAGCCTGGCTGAAGGAGGGATGCGTTTTACTAAGTACAGCATGGAGAGAGTCCTGCTGCGTGGCAGGAATTATTGAACTACTGTCTTAAAAGTCCTTGGCAAGGGGGAGAAGTTTTACTCCCCACTCTCCCTGTAGCCCAGTTTCATGGAGTCTTTGCAAAGCGAAAGCAACACCTGTAAATCAGAAATGATGCTTTACTGGGGTCGTTACAGCATCAAAGCAGGCAAGCTACCTGCCTTCCCCTGCCCGTGTGCTGATGACCGCTCTCCAGCTCACCACCATCATCTGCCATCCAGCGAGACCCTGCTTTGCCTACGGCAGCGATGCACTTTGCCTCTCCCAAGCGTAAAGAGCAGCATCGATCGCCCCTGAGCACAGGGCTAACGGTTTTATAGCAACAAAATCTGCAGCGGCAGCTCCTACTTCCTCCTCAGCCGCCGTCACCCAGCGGCGCTGGCGCAGGGCTCCCTCGGGGGAACCGGGAACCGAGCGAGTGGTTCCCTGCATGCCGTGCTGACGGCGCAGTTCCTCTCACAGCAAGAACAAATTTCAGCAGCTGAGCTCTCAGAAAGGTCAAGGGGCGTTTCGCTGGATGCAAAATCCTCCTCCAGCTGCAGCCCACAGCGGCTGCTCATCCCGTGCATCCCTAAGGCTCCTCGGCGGCTCCCGGTCCAGACCTGCCAAGCCGGGTCGGGTCGGCTGCTGGCACAGTTTGGGTCAGCACCGGCGCCGCAGCCGCGTGGTCTCAGGCTCCGCAGAGCCGCAGCGGGACCTGCGTTGCTTTCAAGTCTGGCATGGGTCAGGTAACCCGGCCACAACCGCCGGCCACGCTCCAGGACTGCGCTGCCCAGTGGGAATTTAAAACCAGTTTCTGTTACCTTGGTGAATAATTAACTAAGCGCGTCATTAACAACTGGAGACCATCAATACAAAAGATCCAGTGGGTTGCTGCATGGCACACAAAGGGCGTCCTCGGGATTTTTTAAAAGCCAAAACAAACTTTAAAGATGTCATTCAGCAGGCTTATAGGGGCATGTAAATAACTCGTGAGGTAAAGGTATTTGGAAAAAAGTCATACAGAAGCACGCAGAGTAAAGTATGTGTGATGCAAATCAGGATGACATGCAGGACACAGCTATGTCACCCCTTTTTCCAATCTTTATGTTTTAAAGAAATCAGCATTTGGAAAAGGACGGAGCGGCGACGTCTGCAGCTGGGCCCGAGGAGGAAGCACAGGACAGTCAGGACACCCAGGTCTCGTGCACATCCTCTTGCCTCCGCTCTGTCATCTGACCGCGGAGAAATAATCCATTCAGCCAGGCTTCCTTCCTGCAAGGCGGGCAAAGCCTTCGGTGTTTGGCCACGGCCAACCTCCTCCCGCCCCTGCCCGCAGAGAGCGGCTGGCGCCTGGCCAGGGCAGACTTCTCCTTTCCCCGATATCTACTCATGACTCTGCAGAACCACAATGTCACTCGCGTTTCGCTGAGTCACGAAAGGACATCATTCAGCAGGAAATAAATCTTCCCGCGTCTTTGCCAGAGCACCTTCTGCCCTCCCGGCTAATCCATCTTCCAGCTCTCCCCGGCAGCGTTCCTGGGAAGGGCAGCGCTGCCCAGAGAGGACAACCCAATTTTCGGAAATGACTCCTATTGCGTTAACGCAACGTTAACTTGGCGTGCATTTTTCACGCTGTCGTGTAAGCAATTCCAGGAGGGCTGAAGTCATCAGACGGTCTTGCAACCCTCTGGGCTGCCGTCCCTGTTCCTCCAGCGGCGGAGTGATCTGGCAGGCGGCTGCAGATCCCAGACTGCGGAGGTATTAACAGGACTCGGACTGCAGCAAGATTTCACACCTATGTGGTTGTAGGATGGCGTATGAAAAACACTGCTGCAGTAAGTTAAACACTGAAAATGAATAAAAATTAAGAGAAAACAAGAGCATGGGCGATGACATATCATCCAGTGGTGTTTCAAGGTCAACACCAACAAAAGCAGCAGTGAGGGAGGGTTATGAAACCTTGCAGCAAGTAAACAGGGAGCCAGGAGTGCGGGCAAGGGGCAGAGAAGACTCAAGAATGAAGCAAACAAGTCCCGAGTTATGATTTGGCTGCAGCGCAAACATCCCGTGAGCACTTCTGCCTATTTTAGGAAAAGCACTGGAAGACAGAGTCCCAACAGTTAGGTTAGGATAAATTCTGGAACGATCAGGATTTGTTGTTTTAAACTGGTTTGCATATCATGAACCAAAAGCAGGTCAGGATGCTCATAACTGTGTCCTGCATCAGCTCAGTCTTTGACTCAAGAACAACCACAAATGCCCTCTTCTAGATCAGGTTTCATCATTAAACAAAAGAATTTAAAGGATCACAATAAGTGTTACAAAGGCAGATTTCTTGTGTTCGCATTCTTCATATACCTTCAGCAAAAAAGGTTTTTCAGTGTTTACAAAGCAGGGTGCTTCAGGCAGCGTATTGCTACCGGTACTCCAATGTTTCCATTGAGGCAAGCGTGAAAAGGGCATTTACACGGGACTGTTTTGCACTTTCAGTACCGAGTATCTGTTCTGCACGGCCCTCTGACATCAAAGCAAGTCTGACTTATGACTACGGAGTAGGCACCTCTGCTTGTCACAGAGCTTTTCTTTCTCATTAAGCTAATTCTTCATGTACCAGGTAGATTGCAAAGGTAATGATTTGGGCTACTTTAGTGGGAAAAAAACAACCAAAAACAGCGCAGCTCTTGAGTCAGAAGCATGCAGCAACAGCGGTGACAGCAGCGCTGGCTCTGACGAGCCGTGACTCAGCACAAGCTCCGTGTCAAAGGAGACGCCTCCTCCATCGAGCATCTTGGTCTGGCTCCGAGCAGGGCTTTGCCCGCTCAGCCCTTTCATCCATTTCCCAACCCTGCCCCGGCAAGCGCTTCCTGGCTCCGCTCAGAGGTGAGGGATCACGGAGTGCCGCGGCACGGAGCAAGGTCGCTGCGGGACGGGGCTCGGCATCCCGCACCTTGCTCTGTCCCACGAGATGCATGGAGGGACCCTTTGTCTCACCCTGCCCTCGGCGCCGCACCGAAACGTTACAACAGGATCCAGGTCACGAGGATGAAACTGCCACCCTTGGCATCGTGGCGTACCGAGAAACCGGGCTTGCCTTAGCACGCCTCTGATCTGCACCCTGCGAGATGTACGGCGCTGTGCTGCAAGACTGACACCCAAAATTGTTAATCATTGACTGGGCACAAAACCCTTTTCTCTTTTATGCAATTGGTGCCACCTGCACGCTCCCACCCGCAGCCTCTCCAGCCGAACAGCAGCATTACGCTAGGAAAGAAATATGCACTGATCCCTCCAGTTTCTGAATTCTTCCCATACTTCTCATAGCTGGAAGCAGCCACTCCTAGCAGGCTAAATAAACAAGCGAACATCTGAGTAACTGCCGGAGTTATGCTTCTTTTGTCCCATCCCCGTCCCCGTCCCCCCCCCCGATAAAAAACCCCCCATGAGATTGGTGCTTGTGGATGTCCCTGTGCTCGAGCTGCTGGCTGGAAAGCACTGGGAGAGCACGCCTCCAGCAGCCTGCGTGGCTCACACCCTGCAGCCAGGCTGGCTGGAGCATCATCTTCCAGCCGTCCTCCCATCACGGGGCTGGCGGGACGAGGTACCAGGGTACACTGCGCCGATGAAGGGATGTGGGGAGATGGTCGGGGTAGGAGGACGCGCTCCTGGATCTCAGCCTTAACCAAACTGTGCTTTTAAAGAGCAGCCCAACCGCCAGCAGCGTTTCACTGCAGCACAGCACGCGTGCATTTGCTGGAGGGTGAAACATCCCGCACCACTGAGATGGCACCAACTCTGGAGCCACAGAGGTGCATAAAACCATCTCCCACGCGATCACGGGCAACGCTGGATCAGCAACCTTGCCTGGCAGCCCGAGGGCATCCAACCCTGGCTGGAGAGGCGAGCCCCCCCCAGCACGCAGCCTGCCGTGCTCGGAGACTGAGCGGCCAAGGGCCCACGTTATCGAGCAGCTCCCTCCCAGGCGAAAGCCTGCGGCCCCTCTGCCGAGGCCCTGGACCGGGGCCAGGCGCCCGCCGGCAGCCCCGGCATGGGAGCAGAGCAACATGCACCTCGCCGGAGTGATCCCGCGCCGAGCCGGGCTGGTGCCAGGAAAGCGGGGGGACGAAGGGGGAGCCTGAGACTGGTAACGCAGTGTAAACCCGCTCGGTGGTTACTGCTTTTAAAGATGACCTCATGCTTTTTTGGAACAGAAAAAGGCTGTTAGGGCAATGGCATTTACTCCTTGTCTGGGCAGAACAAAGCAGGCTCCATTTTTCTTTTACACTTCCTGCATCAGTAGCTTAACAGCTGAATAAGCTATTGAATTTTTTCCTGAGTGCAGCAATTTTTTCTTTTTTTTTTTTCCTCCTTTTAGACCTCCAGATTTCTATGGCGTGGGACAATACTCGGGGAGAGCGCAGCGAGGAGCTCGGCCGAGGAGCCATCCCAGGATGGAGAAACGCTCCTTAAAGAGGCAGTGGTGGGAAGCACTGGGCTTCGCTCTGCCTCTTGCTCAGGGCGAGGGTTTATCCACATTTCAGTGTTGAAATGATCCAGCTTATTTTCCACACCTTATTCTGCATCACCTGCAGCTTGACCGGCATGAGGAGCACGGGAGAGGGGCAGGGACGCCAAAGCATTTCACTTCAGCAGTAAACAAGTTAACTGAAGTGCCCATAAGCTCCTTTAGATTTGTAAAAGGTCCCCTCATGCTGTCCCTCCCCAGATAAATTACAGCCTCCTTACAACAGGTTGTAACTAGGCCACGTATTTTAAGGTACTTAATGTCCCTCCTGCAGCCAGCAGCAGCTCCAGCCCGGCAGTGACAGACCCTTCGGAGCTGCTGTCACCGGGGCCGAGCCTTGCGCTCCAGCCCACTTTTAATATATTAGAAGCTGAAAATCTCATCATTACTAGACCAAGAGAAGTCTTATCCTCAATTTCAGGTCCACACTGACAACAATTTGTTTTTCGGGGTTTATTTTTCCCCCCCAGCTCCAGTATCTAGGTATGTCTGTTTCCAGATGGAAACAACCCAAGCCAACATGTCTGAGCTTTGGGGTTTTTTTGACACGCAGAAGTAAATTTGCTTTTTGCACAACCTGGGTGGGAAGGAAACATGTTCGCTTTTCTATTTGCGTTGCGGCACAGAAACCCCTGAGCTCCGAGCGGAGTCACCGGGGTTTCCTCAAGGGAAGGGAGCACTCCTATGGCAAGGTACGTCTCCAGCAAAAATGGGGCTTGCAGCATGAAGCCACGCAGAGCAGCGCGGTGGTGGGCTCAGCAGCCACCCAGCCGAGGTGCACGGTGACACGGAGTATGGCCCTGGTGCCCTGACGAGTTTCTGCCCAAATTTCGGAGGAGGCTTTATAAGCAGCACGGCCATTTGAAGAGAAGGATGGCACGGCTGCTCGCCACTCTTCCTGGATATCCGTGTCACACGTTAGCAGCAACCTGCGTGTAGTACAGATGTAGGAGACGGGGCACGTCTCTCTGATGCAGTTCTGTCTTTACCAGAAGATTCATTAATTGCTGAAGTATTTTGTCTCTTGAACTGCTCTAATTTCAAACCGGCCAAGGATTTTGGAAGGAGAGAGCATCCCTAGAGACGTGTAGCTCCATTTCCTTCCCATTAAAGGAAACGATTACCTGGCTGAGAGAGCGTGAAATCCTGCAGGACACACCTGCCAGCTAAGCTGCAGAACATTCAAGAGACCTTGTTTCCAGGGTAGCCTGAAACCCCCACTCAAGTTAACTCACACTATCGTTATTAGGTCTGGCTTTAAACTCCCCCTTCTCTCCAATTTATCTGCAGCAGCTTTGGTGCCAGCTGGGTGGAGACCTCTGGCAGGACTGCCACAGCAATTACACACAATCACCACCCCGGTGCTGCAGATCATGTACCCTGAGTCACTGCAGCACATTCCAACCTTATTTTTAGACCACACATTTAAAAAAAAAAAAAGAAAAGAAAAGAAAAGAAAAAAAGAGCAGAGTGCAAAGGTATTTACATCGGTTGTTACCTGGAGCCATCACCCAGAGGCTGCAACACAACCAGCAAGGCACTGGGTTTGAAATGCAAAGCCAGATGCGCTTTCAGGTTTCTCCTTGGCTTGCATGTGTGGGAGCTGCAGACGCAGTCGTGGTGCATGGGAGAACCAGCTGCAACAGCGACCGCGCCGGCCTGCCTGCAGGAGGCCGAGCAGCAGGTTCCCTGGAGGGATCTGGCTACCCTCTTGAAGGTCTGGAGCCACCACTGGGCTCGTGTATTAGTCCACGGTACAATACAGATGGCCAGATACATAATAAACGCTCCACCATATAATTTAAACCAGGAACCAAAGCTGGGCTTTAGTCAAGGTGCTTAAGGGCTGTTATGGGTTGAGGGTAGTAAATAAATCAGAACTTGCACTGCAAAGTCCTGCTCTGTCCTCATCCTTCCTGCATTTCTGGTCAGTGCAGTCACAGATAAAGTACAAAGGGGAAAACCAGATCACTGCATGCAAGCAGCGAGCGCTCACAGCTTCCGCAGGAGCGCTGCTACGAGAATTAGGCCACAAAATTTCATGGTAGGTACTCTTTCTCCACATGCTTCAGAGCAGCTGTGAAACTCAGAGCTCTCGGCCAGCATTAGCAGCAGTTATTTAGGAAGGAAGGACGAGCAGAAAAGCAGAACAAGCTCCAGCACCAGTTTCAATCGCCGGGGCAGGTGTAATCTGTGCACGAGCAGCTCCAGCGCTGCTGCAGAAGTCACCAACCACCACTTCTGCAGAGGGAAAACTGCAGCTCGCTCTGTCAGGAGCCGGTGCTGCACCCCAAAACCTCTCACCCTCCCCGGTGCAGCATTACAGGCTCTCGCTTTGAATCTGCTCCTTTCCAGTCACCTGCAGTTTCCTCTCCTACTTCTCAGAGCCTGAGATGACTAAGCCGTATAAATGCCACCCCTCTGCTTGCGGAAACCATTGCGAGAACTCATGACCCCCCCCCCCAACACCCTGGACCTCCTCCCCGGCATGAATGCCTTCTCTTCAGACAGGTGGAAAGGAGAACTTCCTCCCTGCTCTTCAAAATCAGGTTGTAAATGCCTGTACTTCAAGGACCATTTAAAATCTGCTGCTCTACAACTGTCTCAGCAAAATGTTAATCACTTCTGTGAAGATTTTTTAAACTTGAGGACATTTATGATCTTTTAAGTAAATACATGCTCTTCAAACATCTTCATGAAATGCAAGCTAACAGATTTTGTGATCTTACCCAAAGAAAAGGGATGGAAGAACCAGTACTTCACACAGAGCACTGAAATGAAGGCTGGTTTTGTAGTCTGGCTTGTTGAAAATTGCCCACTGTCAAGTCCCGGAATATTTGTACTTTGCTTAAGCAATGCTCAAGGTGCAGGCAGTGTCACAGGCAAAAAGGCACCCATGCTTTCTTTCCAAAAAGGGACTATGAGGAGTAACGCTGATGTTTTAAAAAACTCTCTGAGTTAGTGTATGTCTTAATAATAGCGAAACTAAGACAACATAGATCTGTCCTTGCAGCTCCTGCAAGGGAAGCACACAGCTTTGCTCTAGCCTTCCAGCAGCAAACCCACGATACCAGCACACCAAACCCCAATCATCCCGCTAAAAGCGATAAGAAGAATGGTTTCTTCTTCACGGTTTTGCTATTAAGTTGTTATTTTCATATGTAATCGTTTCGGAAGCGATTAGGGCTAAGTTTTCAGGTCCTTGAGTCCAGAGATTGCCCTAGCTATAAACACAATTCCAACTCAGGCTTGTGTCTTCAATTATGGCCTGAAAAGAGGTACCGACTTACTGATTTTAGTGGTCAGATTGAGAACTAAATATGTATATCCTGGCTAGACCACTGTGGAGTTTGTCCTTGTCTGGGAGGGCTTGATAGTAGCTCCACATTCAACGGGAGGGTATAAAGACTAAGCAGGAAGCTGGGCTGTGTCGTGGCACAGGAGTATTAAGTTATAGAACGAGATAAAAGAAAGGGAAGTTTAGGCTGAATATCACAAAGCTTCCTGAGAATTTCCCATAGCTCCCGAGATCTGAGCTGGGAAACGCTGCGAGCATCAGCACTCAAGACATTTAAAGGAGGCAGGGGAAGTTTTAACATGGTACAGCCTTTCATTCCCTTCTTTACTGAGCGTACAAAGGCTCTTCCAGCTGCACCACAAGGTCACATTAATTTATCGGCCTCGTGTGCAAAAGTTACTTCATCATGAGATCAGCAGATTTTATGGCATCAGCCATGACACAGCTGAGCGAGCAGCCTGCAGCCAGCCGGGCAGTTCCCTCTGCTGTGCAACTCCTTGGGTGCCGAGTGGGTGGAAAGGTTTTGAAATGACTTTTGAGTTTCCTACAGATAAGCAAATGCCCGAAGAGGGAGAATCCTCTGACTAAAGCAGCCACATTCATCTACCCCCAAACCTGAAATGCAATACCAACTTAAATACCACGCAGATGCGATGCTCTCATCTTCAGCTGTAAGCAGAGGAACAGGCAGACGCACCCGGACCTGCACACCGAAACTTGAACAGACCGTGCAAGGGAGAATGACTGCCAGCCACCCAAAAGACATTGCTGCAAAAAACCCACCCTGTTTTGAAGCGGAGACCCTTTGGTCACTGGTATTTGCGTCCAGACAATCTCCTCCTTTAGACACTACCTTTATCGCTGCCCGCTCTCAAACTTTTCAGCACAGTTTAACAGCAAGCCTCCACTTTCTACCTGGGAGACCTAAAACCAGGCTACGTTGGAAATGGTAAAAGGAGACGCCAAACTCTTTTATAAGGGAAAAGGAAAGAAAACGGAGATGAGAGCAGGGGTCTGAGTCAGCTGGCAGACCTGCTGTGTTTTGGTGGAGAAAGCAGCAGAGAATTTCCCCGCCAGTAATGCACGGCTATTAAAAGAAACAAGTCCCTGACATACCTACACTCTCAAGTCACCGTAATGCCCAGATAAAATTCCGTCCTTTAAAAAGTGATCTTATCACAGGAATAAGTCTCTTTCCTGAGACTCCTAAACAGCCAATATTTTCCTGTGCCACACGAGCATTCAGGAAAATTCAGAGCCACCTCTCTGCTTGCAATCTGTGAGCAGAACGCTTTGGCTTTTTATTATCTCAAACTTATTTTGCTTCTCCCCAAAACAGGATCACATGTTTAGCAAGAAAGTTAGCCACAGGGAATTTAAGGAAGATTACAAGAAAACCCCAAAATAAGAATTCAAGGCAAATACTGTGAGGAATAGCCTTTATTAGGAGCATTGTGCCGATTATAGCCTCTATTCACTAGAAGATACTAGGGCTTTTGCAGGGCTTCAGAGAGCGGTTGTGCTGAGCAAGCCCAGCAGGGCATGTTTATTGAGCTTCACACGGCTCTGCGTGCAGGGGATGGAAAGGGCAAGGAGTTTGGCTTCAAGTAACTTCAAGTTTTCATTGTGGAAAGAGTGTTTGGTGGGAATTACATCAGAACCACAAGCTACAATATATTCATTGTATCGCTCAGCATAGCTTGCTCAAGGCTTCTTGAGAAGACAGGGAACTGGTAAATAATCGGGGTAACACAGCCGTTACGAACCTTCCCAGGACAATATGCCCCTCAGCTACCTTTTTTTGTGTTATGGAAAAAGAAACAGGGTTTGTTCATTGCACTGACTGCAGCTATTATACCTATGTGCATTCAAATCGCATTTCAAAGTAGCTAAAAATAGCCTTGCAACCACTGTTAAAGCAAACAGCAGTTTACCCTTGTCTCATTGTTTTCAGCCGGTCTGCAGCGACACTTTCAGCCGGGTATCCTGCCCCAGCAGGATCAAGCTCAAATAACCAGATGAGCAATCCCTCGAGCTGCCACGGAGGGTGTTTTCCCCCAGAACCGGCGCTGACCCAACGCCGCAGTTACAGTCAGCGGGGAGGTGGCACAGAGAGACCAGACATCTGATCCCACACATGTGTGAATAAGCCTGGAAGCAGGAGTCACTGTAATTTAACCTTTTATGACTTTTAGATACACACACCACACACACAGACCTTTCGTTACTACTCTGCAGGCCAAACTGAAGGCAGCGCGGTCTGAAGCTGTTCCGATTACCCCTGGTGTCACTGCAGAGATGGTAATCTGGAGGCTTAGATGAGCTCATCTGATGTTTGAGGACAAGATATCCCACACTGAGGAACTCAGGCCATCTGCTCCAGCGTCACTCTTACTTGTTGACCTTCGGACCAGAATTCAAGGCTGATTTATCTCCTTCTAGACTTTTGCCTGCACTGAAGCCGAGCAGTCCAGGGTGAAGTCTCCCCCTTCAGCCTACTTTCTGCAACGTCAAAAATCAAAACGATAAGCAGCACGGGTGCCCTGTAAGGCTATGGGAATTAATCCCCCCAGCCTATGGTGGCAGATGTGCTAACCACCCCTCAGGTTTTTCTGTATTGGATTCGGTTTCATTCCAGTGTCTGCACAAGGCAAGTATTTGCAACCGTCAAGCTCGGGGGGGGGGGGGAAGCCTGAGGTTACGGTAAAAATATTTACTTAAAAATTAAATACCTTCTGTTCAAGTGCAGGAAGATAAGCGATCCTCTTTGTATGACTGTTCTCTAGGCAAGCCTCACAGAATTGGGAAGCAGCATTCAGCTGATGCTGAGCAAACAAGAAAAATGCTGACTAGCTCGTTGGTGAGCCTTGGTGTAGCACAGAGCTGTGAAGAAACCTCTTTAGGAACGGGAGCCAAAAGCATTTCAGCCTCTTTAGTGTGACTTAAGAGGGTGATACAGGGTTGGCTACAGCACACCTAAACCAGCTTCCAAAGAAAGCATATAAATCACAGCATATTTTCGGCTGTCAGAGCATTGTTTTACACTTTGTATAGTCAGAAAGCCTTTTTGAAGCCACATTATCAAAACCAGAGCATTCCCAACGCTTGGCTCCTGCCGATTGCGTTTGCCACCGGCAGTGACTAAAAGGCTGGCCCTAAGGGCCAGATGGTGTTTGCATAATCACTGCATGTAGAAAGTTTTGCTTTTTTGTTTTCAGTCTGCCCCATTTCAAAGCATCGTGATCGCTTCACCTTAAGTGAAAATAAGAATGGCCTAAATGATAATACTGGGAACCGCTAACTCTGTTCTGCAAAGCAAGGGGAAGAGTCAACTACCCAGCCGATTAAAATACAATTGCATGCTTCTGTGCTAAATTCCTAGTTGCTCTACCAGCTAGGTATCTCACTGCACCCAGACAACAATCCCCTAGAGGCCTTTAAAGTACATTTCTTAGCAGAACTTTTAGCACATTTCAACTAGCAGAGCTTGAAACGTTGACTAGCATTTGCTTTACTCTGTCAAAAACATAGAAGAGTTGGTTTTCCAGGTTCATAGATGAGATCTTTAGTGTGAGCTGCTCATGAGAATTTTTTCCTTTGCTTCAAACCGCAATTATTGCCAAGGAATAGCGACACGGAAACCTCTTTACTCAGTGCATCTGCTCTGGACACATCTGGGTCACACCTGCTTGCTTTACCACCAAAGTTTTTCTGCTGTTGGTTTTGCAAATGCTTTCTACTTCTGTAGTGTGAGGAGCCTCCAAAGCTGCGGGTGAGGTTACTCATTGCAAATACTCTTAGGGATGAGGATGTGAGCAGCAAGACAAGCACGGTATAGCTTTAAAATCCTGAATTCAGTTTATAGCAGTTGCATCTTGAGTCAGTGAAGAAATCAGATGCACCCGTATCTGCAGTGAGGGCTTGCAACGCCTTTCCAGTCTACATGAAACTCAAGCATGAAACGCTCACGCACTGCTTTTCCTAGGGAGTCAGCTGAAAGATGCAAACGAACTTGTAAACAGTGCTGGAGTGGAGCAACGGGGGTTTCAAGGGAAAGAGACTGAAAGCAAAAATCTCTCTAGACATAATGGTGCCATCAACGAATCAAGGCAACCGTGCCCTGAAAAACACAGCGCCTAGACAGACTGTTGCTACAGAAAGTTCAATATTGCAACACAGATTAAGTAATGCATTGACTCGACAGCCATGGGCAATGTGTCCAGACACCAACTACGGACCTCAAGCAGTGAGAGAAGAGCAGTTTCCACTAGCCTAATCCCTGAGAGTCCTTCAGTGACCCTGGATCGAAACAAACACGATCCCTGCTCGTGTTAATATCTCGCATGCTGACAGAGAGCTACTTACAGCTATGAGCAGGGAGGAAAGCGGTTCAGGATAGAATTAAGCAACATCTACGATCGTGTAATTGCTGGGACCCCGAGCGCACTGCTAGGCTGAGCTAAAGTGAACAGGCACGTCCTTGTAGCACGCGTGGAGGACTCATCTCGAGTACTGCATCGCTGCATCAGCCCAGCACTGAACAGCAAAGCAGAACATCACAACATCTGTCCAGCACCATGCCACAGCTGCAACGCTCCAAGGTTTGAGCTGGTCATGTCTGGGCATGTAGTGCACTAAATACCTATCTTTTTTGCTAATACAAACCCCAAATCCTCTGACCCCACCCAGTAATTAGCACCCTGTTGCTAACTAAGCCTCAGAAACCCAAAGTGAGAATCTTTTTCATAAGGCAGGAACCTCATCTACAGTGGGAAAACTCAGACCCTTAATTCCACACTGGTACTTCTGAAAAATCACACCCCATAGCTCGGTGTTAAGCAAAAACTCAAAGTCTTAACTACATGCCTCAGAAATAACTAACAGCTCGAGGTATCCTGAAGCTGGGCTGGTGTGACACTTGCTTGAGAGCTGAACCGCTCAGGGATGCTTATTCACTGCCAGCTACTGACTGCAGAAGGGACTCATTTGCATTTGGGGGCCAGCTCCTTCTAATTTCACTAGAAATGTCAGTGACCTTTTGCAGCAGAGACATCACATGAGCGTAAATACTACCGCTTTCTTCATACACCCATAAAAGACACTGATATGAGAGCAGCCCTGTGACTTTCTCTAGTCATCTTGTTTTCATTACTGATGTAGCTACAGAGGGCAAAAATGATGCTCAGGAGAAACGCACAATAGGTCAGCAGAGCTGGGGGCTCCTCCTCCCTCCCTAAGTCAGCTGCAGGCAAGCAAAACCGAAGAGGCTTGCTTCCAAATGCGGATGAGGACACATTTTGATCAGCCCGATGACTACTTTTGCACTTGTTTCAACCACCAAAGTAATTACCCTAAAAGAAAAGGCCAGTATCTCCATGTGACTGCAGCATCTGTGCGGCTGTTTTCATGCAAACCCGGGTCTTTTGGTAATACTGATGACTGCAACATCATGTGAGGGTTTGCAACAAGGAGCAACTCCTACATCGGCGCTGGAATCCGCTGGGCAGACAGGGAGAGGAAGCAGAAGGTCGTTTTCTTTTGTCTCTCTTACAGGAAGAGAAGTCACGTTGGGCTGGCAGCGGTTCAGCTCTGAGCTCAGGGCTGGGACTGGGAACTGCTGGGGAAAGGCTGGGGCTGGAAGTAAGGCAGAGAGGCTAAAAAAAGCAACTCGCACACTGTGTGAAAGGGTTGTACCAGAAAGCACGTGAGGGATCTGCCTTCAGGTAACGGGCAACCTTTGGCTCGCTGACTATTTTCATAGGGCTGGTGCTTATATTTAGAAAATCATCTGCTACAGGTTAGAAAAACCAGAGATGTAAAACATTCAAACTTCCCCAAATTCACGGCATTAAGCAATTGCTATTACGCAGGTGCCATCCTCCTCTGCTTACACTGTACGTACCTGAGCATCGCTGGCACCCACTCACCTGCACCTCCAAGTCCCAGGGGACTGCAAAGTCAACCCTTTACTGAAATTCTGAGAATTACCCAATGGCACTTTTTGCCCCCAGTTTTTATCCACACCCTGGACAAGGAACGCAGTTCTGCAGTTGCTTTGGCCCTCCATTTCTGTATGAACTCACTTGCCAAAGGAAAAGAAAAATTACTTATGTGCCTGGCTGCTAACTTGAAACTGAAACAAAGAGAAGGGCGAAAGCTTTCCTTTTGCACAACGGCAATGCAAATACTGACATCTGGAGAAGGGTCGGTACCGGCAGCATCTGCTCTGTCACCGAGCTGGGAGATGAAACACAGCGTCACAGACTGCAGGGCCTGAAACTGCACGTTATCACAGAAATACAGGTATTTCCTTCTACTTGTGTATCTGAACAGGAAAATGTGGGACACTAAGAATATTTTGAATAATTTGTCAAAATTAGTCGCTAAGCCAGGTGGTCTACTTCAACTGTAAACAGATTTTGAGGCAAAATATACCATTGAATAAAAAAATATCTGGCCCGATAAAAATCTGATTCAAGAAACAGATTTCCACATACGCTTGACCAAAGCACGACGAGCCTCCTGCCTCTCCTGGGAAGCATGAACCTCCCCAGCTGAGCGTGCCGAGCACTGGGGATGCCGGAGCAGGCACCTGACGGTGTCTCAGTGACCAGCTGCCGGCCAGCGCAGGTCCCTCGCCAGCGCACGCCAGCGAGCCGGTCGGCGGCGAACATCAGCCCCGCAGCTCCTGGGGAGGGAAGAGCCTGTCTCTGGGGGACCAACCCTTCGCACAGACAGTACTCGCCAGCCCCAGAAGCGCTCGCTCTTATCTATACATGGACTTAACTGCGAATAGCCCTCACATGCATCCACTTTTAATCCCGAGCAAGAACACTTTGTTCCTGTTTGCTTAATCTGCATTCAAGAAGCATGTTTGTGGGGGAAAGAGCTGGTCAAAACATCTTACAAACAGAGCAAAAACTGGTTAAAAATTACCTTCTCTAGCTGCTTGGGGCTTCTTGCTTTTATTTCTTTTTAAACTGTTAGACAGTTTAGACAGTAAGGACTCCTAAAACGTTTCCATGTAAAGTTAGACCAGATGAGTCTAAATAATTGGCAAGAGATTTACACTACTCTTATGCTAAAAACAACTAGCAGATCTCACACCATCCATCAAGACTCTTCATTTGTGGGAGTGATGACTGACAGCGATGGCAGTTAAGAAAAAGGAGCATTCAAGCCCAGTCTTCCCATTTAAAAAATGCCCAACTACAACTGGGTTTGATTAAAACCAGTATAAGGCACTTCTATTCCAGAGCAGGACTACCTCCAGATGGGGAGATGTACTGGTGCAGGCATTAGCTTGCGACTCCACACACTCCTCAACAGCAGCAGCTTCCTGAGCAGACGAGACCTCGGGCTTTGCCTGCCCACCCCGAGATGTGCCAGACAATTACATCTCCCTCCCTTTAAAGAAAGTTTACATAACAGGGACAGAAGTGCTTTTAAACGTGGTCCAAAAAAACACGTATGCTGAAAAGGTAGTAAAAGAGGCACCGAATTTAAATCCTGCTTTGCCTAGCAAGCGAAGAGCTTGAACAAACTTAATTATCCCAGTAAAAGAGAAAAAATTAAGCCGCCTTTACTTTTGGTGTGATCATTCCGAGTTGAAATAAAACCCAATGTGGTGGCCTGGCCCCCAGCTTACAGCATCTCCACCTCCATCCAGCTGGCAATGCCGAGGTTTTGCATCGGGACCAGCTCCCCTAGTTTCAAAACAGATTGATTCAAACTGGTACACGATGAACCCGAAGTTCAATTCAACTCCAGAGAGCAGAGACAGCCTAAGGCTGGAAGAGTGCAAGTGACCAAAGCTGCTCTTTGTGGACAACTGTGTCAAAAAATAAAAACTTAATCCAGTATCACTTATTGATTTTTCCAAGAAAAAATGGCCTCAGATGGCCACAACACGTACATACCGTTTTCCACTCCCTGGAATATTCATGGGAAAACAGAAGAAAGAATAAACATAAATATTCAACACAAAGTGATCGGAAAAGTCCTATTTAACACGTGCAGCCTCTTCACAATGATGAAACCAAGAAATCTCATAGTCTGATACCGGACACGGGCGAGGCTTACAACACACGGTGATCTCCACCGCCGCAGCGGGCAGGTGGCTGCCTTGCACGCTCCGCGTGCCGACAGGCACCCGGCGGCACTGGGTCTGGCTGGGGAAACTGGGGACCTCCTGCGAGCACCGGGTTCATCCAAACGCGGTCATGCTGGCACTGACGGGGGGGGGGCCCGGAACAGATTGGAGATGACAGACGCGATGATGAACGCTGACGGCAGCGGTGACACTTGCCGGGACAGGAAGGTATTTGTGCGGCGAGCAGAGCCCGTGCCCACGGCGCGGGCAGCGAGGGACGGGCAGATAAGGGAGAGCAGCAGGCGCTGCAGGACAAGGCATTTTTCACATAACCAGCATTCCTAGGGGAGGCCGTCGCTGCAGAAATCCCTTGTCTCGGTTAATAAAAACACATAAAAGGGAGAAAGAATGAATCAAGCTTATTTAGCCACAACAGCGAATACAATACTTAACTCACTCTGCAACCTTGTGTGCTGTGCAGAGACTCTGGATGGGATTGCACTGTATTTTTTAAGGTAAAAAAAGGCATCACACAAAACATCTGTTCGTCAGCACCCTGCCCTCCCCACACCTCAGCACATTCGCTCACGTCCATATAGTTTATATCATGCTCATATATTTTAAAAGGACCTGTTTATAAGCTTCAGCTCCAAATACCCAAAACAGAGTTGAAAGCTAGAGGAAAACTGGAAAACCATAACCTCTGTAGAGGCAAGTTAACCCAAACTGGAACAAATGACAGGCACCGATACAGGAACCAACGTGATTTTCTGGCTGCCCATTTTACTGCGTTCAGCAGTAGGGGACAGGCTACAGGAAACTCGTATCCCATGATAAGCTCACTTACAGAGGGATTAGTGGAATTTTACCAGTTTTCTAAGTCATTTACACAAATACACGAACCACCATGCTGGCATTGCTTGTCAAACATCACGCCGCTCGTCGGCTACAGCACAGCAACAGCATGAGGAAAACTGGGCCTTAACCGCAGATGTTTTATATGGCTTGGCTTTTAACTCGCAGCTGCAGAAACCTTTTCAGCACACTGCTGTACCTCCGCATGAACAAAGTAAGAGTTCGTCCTAAGAGCTAACTTACAATAAACAAAGCAGAGCACACCCTTGCATACATGGCTGGTGTCCCCCACTGAAAGAGGCAATGAATTTTGATGTCTTTAAGAAAGCTTAATGACCACCGATATTAAAAGTCTCATGGAAAGATTTCTATTGACCTTCATGTTCGCAAAAACCCTTTTACCTTTAAAATGACTCAGAAGCCAAGTCCAGCCTAGCTGTGCCCTTAAATCCCAATTTGCATTCCTGCAATTTAATGTTAATTGCATTTGATAGAACATGGACAAATAATATTTCTATTCCGCCAGAAAAAGACGTGCCACCTGCCCGGCTGTGCTACTACTGACAAACTACAGAAGGCCACTTTTCTCACTGAAACGCCGCCTTTTAGTGACCAAGCCTGGATAAAGATCACAGAAGAGACTCACCCGAGACGTGCATAACTGGCATTGTAATGCATAAAGCACGGTTGTTAATCCATGGCTAACTAACATCTTCAATCAGCAGCTGAAGTTATGAGGAACACATTACCAGTGCATTTAAAAGTTACAGATTACACGTGCACGCCATTAGTGCCACACACTGTCAGCTTCTGCAGCTGATCCTATTTCCCCTCCTTCTTGCCCATTCCAATAACATTTAGTCCAGTATTTCTTGCTCAGGAACTATACATTAATTTTGAAAATGCAACCTGACTCATTTTTTAATATTTTTTCCTCTTAAACCCCACTATATTAAGGTTAGCAGTAATAAACTCAAGCTGCTTAAAAACCTCTGGACTTAAGTCCCGAACTTAAAACTCCAGGCTACACGTTCAACTCTTAGCTTGTCAAGAGCTAGACATTGAACAAGATGAGGATAATGTATTGTGTGATGTAGAAAGAAAAAACACAAACCCAGCCACCCAAATGCAAGTTTTATTTCTTCAAAACTTAATTGCAAGTCCTCTTTGCAGCACTGAAGGCAGGCAGCTATGGGGATGGGTCAGGCTCTGCCAGCAACACGAGATCGAGTCTCCAGAGGACTATTGTCAAGCTTCTGAAAGAAAGGAGTGAAATAAAACAAAAATATTTGTAAAACATAATGGGATTTTTTCCACCACCACTGGAGAATGTTTTTCAGGCAGTTAGCCAGCACCACTTCAAAGTAAAAAAGCATGTGGTTTTTGCACAGCTTTGTACTTTAATATTAAACACAAAAAAAAAGCCGGGCTCAGTGAGGCAGCCAGGCAACCGTCACTTTGATGCAGGAGAAAGTACGTCAATCGGCTGCATCACTGCAGCGGCTCCGGGGTCGGGGAACCCTCCTACAGCATCTCCCTGCCCACGCAGCGAGCACCATGTACTGCTCCCCTCCGCAACGCCGCGGGTTTGGCAAGAGGAGGGGGAGGAAGACAAAAAACCCAAGACATCGCTTTTCACTCCAGCAAAAGGACAAAGCTGAGTCAGACGCTAACTCACAGGCGGCTTCTTGAAAGGTGTGGAGGTAACGCTGCCAAGGCTGGAGCCGTCCCACGGCGGGGTCAGGAGGAGGCACACGCCGCCGGGCTGCTCCCCACTCTGCTGCCAGCCAGAAGGACGAAGGACGTCCCTGCAAGAGCTTGAAACGGGGATGCAAACCACCTCATTTCATCTCTCTCAAAGATCCTTAGGCAGAGGTGGTCCTGCCGCAGCAATTCCCCCGCTCTTGCTCAGGCCATCATAAAAATCAGAATAAGCCAGGCAAAGCACATTTACGGCAGTCCTGTTCGTGCTGCAACACACCGGACTTTCATGCAATTTCATTTTAATACAGGACCATTAACTACACGTTATGGGCTTGTTTTGCAACTGGCTCCTGACTGTCTGCAGAACTTAATTTAGACATATGAGAGAGACAGGTCTTAACTAAGCAAGAAGCGCAATTTCTAGCAGCCCTGTTTTGCTATGAAAGCTAATTGTCAATTCCTCAAATTCCAAGTAGTTAAAAACTGGACTTCGGTCTCGCTTCCCACTAGTTAACCTGTTCAAGTCTGGCACTAACCTAGCTATATCCAAAAGGACCCAGATCTAAAGATTATTGCACTATGGCTCTTCAACCCGATTTCTGCTCCTTTCTGAGCAGGTTTTCAACTCCATGCAGCAGGTTACCACGGGGCAGAGCGGGACAGCAAACTTTCCAAAGCATAAACTGTCAACCAACTCCATCAGCACCTTGCGCAATGGGAACCCAACTCGACCCACCTGCAGATACTACTAAAAGCCTGATGTTATCGCTGAGAGGTTTGATTTATACCAGGCTCATCTCAGAAAAGCCAAGAGAAAGCCCTGCAGATTTCTCAGTTCTTGTTCCGCAGACAGCACCGCACACAACATTCCCAAAGGACTTGCAGCAAAAAGCAGGAATTAAGAAACACGACGCGCAGGCGGTGGCAGGCAGAGGTTATTCTTAGCAGCTAGCTGAAGTAATACGGTTTATTTAAAAAAGGGAAAGTCCTCGTGCTATACGAGAACCTCAAACGTCTGCTGCTATTTGCCTAAAGTTTCTCATTCACACTAAGATTAATTAGACAGTGCTGCACCAACCTGGAGTCTCCTACGCTAAAAATAAAGGGAAGAAAGGCAGGATTTAGTACCTTGTGAAAAATGCCTATTTGGGTTTGCCAGGGTGGCCAAAAGCTGCTTTGCTATCAGTTGCTACTATTGCTAAAAAAAGCCCGCTAGGCAGAACGAGTATAGTCCTTGGCATCGTGCATCTCCTCCTCCTCCTGCGGGTGGCCGGGATCCAGCCCCGGCACGCAGCCGCCCCGCGGACCTCCCCGGTGCTGGCTGGCGAGCGGTGCCACGCTTCGCCTCTCGGCATCTGAAGCGAGTGAGTCGCGCTGCCACCTCCTCGAGCCCCGAGGAACCCGGACCGCACGTGCAAGCTCTCCTCCCTGCCGCACGCAGGGTCGGTGTAAGGTTTTGGTGTGAAAAGGGCAAGAAAAATCTCCCCCATCTGATTGCAGCATTGAACGAGTCAACCGAGAAGTACAGCTCGTGGGACTTTTGCTTCTAAATCCACAAGGTACTTTTAAAAAAGACTCTTCAGTGATGAAATGGTTTTAAATAAGATCGTTCTAGCTGCTGTAAGATATTCCTTCACTCTTTCCTGGGAATTTAGTATTCTGGAAACTGCCAAAAATACAGCAGAGAGTGCTGGGGACATGCTGCGATAGGGACAAGTGTGATGCTCGGAGCACCCTCAGCTCCCACTGCAGACAGAACCCGCTTTGCCACTCAAAACCCTTATGTTCATCCAATGGTTTTCAAACAGTTATGAATAAAGTTAAAAACAGGAGGAGAAAGTTCACTTCACCCTACACTTATTAATTTTATAAGAACTGTGCTTACACAGACAGAGCTTTTACCAGACAAGAGCAGAACTGTTCGCAAGGGCGCAACTTTCTGGTGAAATTTCAGTATTACTCAGAAAAGCGTCTTACACATCATCTTGACAGAGCTGGAGTTTACTGTATAAGCTCTCAGTGCCAGCAAAGGCAGGAGGATGTTTTAGCAGTGGTGTGGGGAAAAGGGAGGAGCTACCACTCAATTTAGTAACTGAACTACGACCTGCAAGTCGACAAGTGGGTAACTGCTAGAGGAAAGGCAACGTGCCTGCTCCAGAGCACCAATACTTCCTATTAAGTAGGAAATACTTGGAGAAGAAGAGGTAAAAGCAACTGCAGAATATGACAATGAGAAGCCAGGTGGATTAGTCACTGAAGGCTAATAACACAAATGAATCCAGCGTGTGCGTTCATTCATCCCCTCCTCCGAGGGCTTCGGGATGCTGCAGACGTTACACGTGGAGCGGCTCGACATTAAGTGTGAAATGAGGTAAATCCAATTCTCACAGGGAGAACGCAATCGCTCTGACAGCGCGTAAATCCCGTGGACCGGAGCTGGAAATACCAGGGGAAATGACTGGATCATGAGAAAGTGAATTCAACCCCACCATAGAAGACAGCAACAAACTTTTGTCGAGCTCCTTACCAGGCTGTCGATCTGGGGCAACGGCTAGACTCATGCAAAGGAAAGATTGGCTTGTTTTTACTTATTAAAGTGGAAGGAAATGCTTCCATAAATAGGAACTACAGGAATCAGTACTGATGACATTTGCACTGACCTCATTGGTCCTCAGGAGATGTAAACACTGAATTTCACTCTTGACTGATGGACAAAACAAGCCCTGAACATCCCTCTGAGTTGTAGGGGAAGGAAAGTGGTTGTTTTTCGGGTTTTTTTTGTAACTAGAATAGAAAGAGGAAAAATGACCAAATTCCTGAAAAAATGAACATTCACCTAGTAAAGTCTGGTTTTAAACACCGGTTTGAGCCCAGCTTGCTTTCCAATCGCCTATTCACCTCCCAAACGCCCTCAAGGTCCCCGATACAGGAACTGACTTTACAGCGACTGCAGGGCACCAGGTCAAGGATCACAGGCAAGAGCAGCCTGTTGCTAACTTTCTCCTACTCTTCAGCAAGCGAGTTTTTTGCTATAGTGTCCCACACACTAGCTCCTGGCTTGCTTCTGAGTGAGTCAAAAGAGGGAGGGGGGGGGGGGGAGAGAGACAGTTTGGAGCAGGCTGGAGACAAGAGAAGTTACTTGTCCTGAAGATCACCAGGAGTTAAAGGCAGCACATGTATGGCTCAAGCACTCTCTATTCAGCAAAGCTTTTAAAATAACACAAAGTAAAAACCACAATTATCGCTAGCTTGCATGCCCAAAGCCGGTGTTTTTACCAGCCATGGCTTAGACCTGACAATTTTACGTGAATGACAGCAGCAGATCTGCTGCTTGCAAACAATCCTCAGCTTGCGCTCAGAACACTCTGCGTTCATTTACAGGTTTTAAAAAAGGGACTAATTACGCATGCCTCTGCAGTTAGAAGTACATACGAACCAGCCCAGCTGTAGTATGACCAGCCTGGGCACAGGAGAACAAAGGCAGTAACTGCAGGACAACAGGGAGTGCTGGGAGAGGGAGAGGAAAGCAGAGAACACTCATTAAACCACTCGGAGAACCATGACACATCTCATGCTGCCACCCACACTGGAGGCGAACAAAATAAAACAAACCATTAATGAAAAAACAGCTGATACTATAGTGACCTGACCACAACTTGCAGGGGACAGAGAAGCTGAGCCGCGCTCAAGGTGCCTGCTGCTGGCCACGGCACCTCCAGCTCCTCCACCAGCACCAGTTTAATCTCCAAAGCTTTGGTCTCTCACGCCTAGACCTGGCAGACTCAGCTCAACTCCATTTGTCCTACAGATTACGGCCGAGCCTTGTGAGCACACACGCGCGCGCACATGTCCTTTGAAGATAAACACTGCTTATACCCAGTGAATCAGCTTAAGTCAGCCCAGCTCTGAGCACTACGGTGGAACAGAGTCTCATTTTCTGAAATGTCAGAGTAGGAGTCTGCAGCTCATTAGTGCCAGCTCCAGTGCTGAAGGATGCAGTGTGGTAGCGTGCCTTGAGGAATTAAGTAAGGTCAGTCCCAAATTTAGGGATTGGGCTGAATATTCTGCTAATGTGTCTTAAATGCAGTTTGTTAAAAATAAAGGGTTTATTTTGATACGGCATACGGCACATTGCATCATCTGGAGTGTGCGGCGAGACAGATGGTAAGAGTAAGACAGAGCCTTCCCTTTGCAGCATTTGCTACCATGTTAGGAGCCTCTTCAAATGACTCCGTTTAATAAGTTTTCCAGAGGTTGTTTGAGGCAAGAGAAATTGAGAAGCAGAAGATCTGCGCTCCATTAACTAACATTTTAAAGGAGCTGACAGCACTAAGAACAGGCACACCGGAACAAGAAATCCACTACAAGTCTTACAGTATTTTTGAATGATTCTTGTTAATATTAGATAACTTGCCAACCAGTCGCTAACACTTAGGACGGGACAGCAGGTTCCCGGCTTTGCAGGACTCCTGGAAGCCTCCTCTTGCCCCCCAGTCACCCACTTCATCAACACCAGCCCTAATTGCTCCTCAAAGTCAGTGCATCAAGGGAAACATCATCTTAAAAGCCACTTTGAACCAACGTTGCACACTTCCAACGTCAAATACTTTGGTCCTCAAAGAACATCACCGAAGAACAGCATACCACCACCTCACTCCCACCAGTATCACATTAAGGTTTGGCTGCCAACCTAAAATTGTTGGCAATTTTACAGCAGCAACGAGAAGACAAAATGCCTGCTCAAATCCACGAGCGATGGACAAGTACAGTGACATTTGGTTCAGAATTGAGTAGAGAAACTGCAATACATGACGTGGCAAAGCCAGCCAGCTTTTAGCTAATATTCTCCTGGAGTAAATAAACCCAAGTCAGGAGACTTACAGAAACTGAAGAAATGTATCTGAAGGCAACATCACCCCAAAGTTAAAAGCAACGAACGGCTAAAGCACCGTGGGAGCCTCTTGGCTCCCATATAGCCTGGAGGTCCAGATAGAGTGTCTGAGATAATTACAAAAAGCTCCACTTCGCCACTGGAGCCGCAGAAGCAAGGCCAAGCTCGGCGTGTCGCACAGCTTCCCGCTGGGGCTTTGGCTCGCCGCTGATGACTGCGGTCCATAAAAGCCAGCGGAGCATCCTGCTGAGCCATCCCCACCACCCAGGGGAAGGCCCGCAAAGATACAACTGTCTCTTGCAGTTTTGCTGTGGCCGTACGTTCGCAGCGTTAAGGCAATAAAAGGCCATGCAATGCACTCTCCTTCTAACAGGTTCCCCTCCAAATTAACAAATGTCTTTTAGTGCCAGGAAAGAAGCATCATCAGATTGTGGCAGAGCCAGTTCTGCGTGTACAGAATGCAAAAATTACAGTTCCTTAAGATATCTGGGAAGTGCTGGAGGAGTGCAGAGAGGCTGCTTTAATTGCTTTAACCCACTGCTGCAATATCTCTGTAGCAGATATTACTTTCTAAGGGTTTTAATCTGAGGTACAGTAGCTGTCCAAAGCTATTTGCAAGTTTATTGTAAACAAGTCCTACTTCTCAGGCCTCTGCTTCAAGCAAGATAAACAGCAGGGCAATTAAGCTACAACTTCTGCGCCAAAGCAAGATAAACTAATTTTCTACTGAAGTTCTGCAGATCTATCCCAAACTCCTGGAAGAGCAGCCTGGGGCACGGGCAGAGGAGCGAGCGGGCTGCAGGGTGCGATGCTGCAGCGCTCCAGTGCGACAGCCTTCACCTCCGCTCATGCTTCCAGCCGTCAGCAGATGGAGCGGGGGCTCTTAGGAATTCGGGACCCAGCACTCAAGCACAAACAGGGAGAGCCGCAGAAAAGCGGTCACTCTCCATCTGTTTGTCCCGCAATACCCTAGCGCATTCGGGTAAGCCCTCGGACACGTTGCTGGTAGTCTTCTCCAGTGAGGGTTGGCTATAAAAGCTTGGGAGCAGTAGTAAGTGAAGGGCTACCATGAAAGCAGAACTTAAATTAAACCTCTGATGTAGCTTTGCATGGGAAAAGGCAACTACATGCTGTATTAATTTATACGTGGCACCCAGGCTGCTGGGAGAGTGACTCATCTTTTGCAGAGAAGCCAGCGAACTCATTGGATGTTTGGAAGACACCAGTGGTTCACGTTCAGCTCCCATCTGCTCTGCACAGGAGCTGGGTTGCAGCTCAGCAGCTATCTCCATCTTCTGCCCGACTTTCCAGGTACACCAGACGATCTGGATTCAAAAGCACTGCTGCACTTGAGCAAGTACCTCGTGCATGAACCCAAAACGAGTTACAGTTCAAGGCATCTCAGACCACTAGGCCGACTGAAGTTACGGATGGGTTAAGACTAGAGGAAATCTTGAGTAATTTAACATGTTCCAAAAGTGTCCTGCTGTGTTTACAATTAAAATACCACAGGAAAAAACCACTGTCCACAGAAAGGGGAAGAGATTTGTGATTGTTTCATATGCCTTGAACCCCTTCTGGCCTTGAATCCTTCGGCCAGACACTGCATTCAACAGGTTAATGAGCTGGAGAGCTGATCAAAGGACAGATGTTTATTGCCCCTTTAATTTCTGTTCAAGTCACAAATGCTCACAAATATTTATCTACAGAAGTCATAGCACTAATCCCATCTCCTTCCTAGCTTTTAAGTTTAGTGATCAAAGTTGTACCATTTCTTGAGGACAGTATTTCAATTTCAGTTAGTGGTCTCTTTTAAAGAATAATAAAAAAGTACTTTTCATAGGGGAAATTAAGAGAAAACGGATATGTTCTAGTGAAAATTAAAAGAAACATCAAAGTGAAACTAGGCAGCTTAATTTCACACCATCTATTTGTAAAAAGGATGACTGTAGGCAATCCCCTTTCAACAAATGCCAGAATTAGGATTTCACTTTCCCAGAAAGGCATTTGGGAGGACAGCCTCATCTACCTCCCCACCCACACAGATACCCCCAGCTTCACATCAGAATATGAGTTTGTGTGGAAACTCCTCTACCTGCCCCCCAACCCTCTTCAAAAACGATCTCAAGAGCGACGAGCAAATCCCACCTGCGTTCCCACCCGTCGGTGGCACAAGGAAAGCGGAGGCTGTGACAACCGAGGCACTTGCTCAGAAGGTGGCCCTGGGAAAGGGCTTTGTTTTGTTTTCCCCTGCCCTTCCACCCTTAGCTGGCCACAGCTGGAAACACACAGCTTTTGAGGTCTGACTTGATTATCGGAGCTAACTTGCATTTCACTGTTAACTATGCGAGCCCTGTACGGGACAAGTGCATCACTGAAATTTCACCTGATAAATAAATGAGGTTAAAATCCGGCGCATGGTGTGGTAAACATTTCCTAACTATTATTAGCCAAAGGAAAGAGTGTGACTGAGCTCCTTTAACAGTCAACACTGGCTGTTTCCACCTGTCCTGGTGCCAGGGGTGTAGTTTGCTGCCAGGGGACATGCGGTACCTTTGCTGGACAGCTGCACCAGGATGACAGGCCACTGCTGTAATGGGGTATATTAAAATTCAGTGCTATGAGTCAGAAAAGCACGTGCAGGACGTCTTCAACAACAAACCGCCCCCGGGCGCTGCAAGCATGCAAAGATGTTTTGAGCATCAAACCCAAGGCATTAGAGGTGCATTGGGGGCACGCCGCTCCTCGAGCTCAGGGGAACTGAGCTCTCTGCAGAGAGTTTTCCAATCCATTTGTCAGAGATTCTTGTTTTCCCTCCTCTGCTTCCAAAGAAGTAAAAATTAGATTTCTTCAGAAGCAAAAGGCCAAACTTCCCCACATGAGGGCAGTAATTAGGACCTTATTAGAAATGCCTTCTGAGATGACCGTTCTCTCCTTCCCCCTCTCGGTGCACGCTGATCCTGGGGAGTTGTTTGTCTCCACTCTCCATTTGTCATCCTCACTCAAAGAGCACATGAGTCAGACTGTGCACCACAGATGCTGCCGATAAAAGCACACTCCATTTGGGAATATTAGCAACCCTGCAGAACAAAGACAGCTAAAAAAATAAATCCCCATCCACTGACTCCCAATCAACTCTGCCAGTAAGTGCCTGGTAAATGTCACTGGCTTTACGCTTTGTATAAACATCAATCTTTGGATGGTCCAGATTAACTCCTCAACTCCTGCAAGATCGGAAGCACACACCTTAGAAAAGGGCAGCAACCAAGGTGCACCTCCAGCATGGGACAACCAGCGCCTGTCCCAGGGGTGCTCACTGTAGTTCTGTCCCAACAAATACCACAAAGAGGGAAAAGGAGATACGTAACTTATTTCTGCACAGCAATATTACATAGGCTGGATTTTTGCTGTGTATAATTTTCCAGAGCAGCAAAAGCGAAGCAGTTAATATTCACATGGACCAGTCACAGCAGAGAGCTCAAGCCCTGGCCAGCTGGAAGCTCGACCCCAGAGACCAGCAGCTTTGCTTTGGAAAAGGGATCCGACCAGCTTACGTAAAACAGCACCGACTGTAGGTGCTCTCACCACTGGTTTGGAATCAGTTTACCATAACAGAGTTAAACTAGATAAAAGGAAACACTTCAGTGCATGTAAATAATCCCACTAAATAAATAAAACTATGCATGATTAAAAAGCCATCAGCTTCAGTGCTGATAAACCTCGGCAGGCCCTGACTGCACTGTCGCCGTCTCACCGCAGCTCTCGGCAGCTCTTAATGCTCCTTTCAGGCACATCTAGAGAACTATCCTATTATCTACCAAAAAAAAAAAATCCAGAAAAAACACAGTGACCCAGTTTGAAGTGTACAACTTGTCTATTTTCGATAGAGCACAGAGCCAGCTGCAATGCAGACTGTCCTGACCAGAGGCAGAACAGAAGTCCTCCTCCGTCAGCACACAGCGCCGGGCTCTGTGCAACAAGCTGCTCCTTCTGCATCAGCCTGTTCTGCTTGTGCCAAATTGTTCTTCGTAACACTCACAAACTGGTTCTGCAGAATCCTACAATTAGAACAGCACCACGTATACAAATGCCACAGATTAAGGATCAAGAGCTCCTCTGCTCACAAGAGGAGCTTCTGAATCTTCCAGATTCAGATTAATTTGCATGTAGTGCGTTTTGAAGCCATGAACTTAAATGAAGGAATGGAGGAGTTTCCAACAAAAACGGTTAGCCCTCTATACGTACAGGCTCTGTGGTGCTCAGGCTGCATCAGCCTAAAGATCCATTGTGCAGAGCTGCTCATCCTGGATAGCAGCCAGCAGGAGAGGAAGGAAAATGTGCAAGAAACCGGGCAGTCCAGCTGGGCCGTAGCTACTGGTTTTATGACTTCTAAAGCTCCAGGACTTAAAATGATTTGAGGCTTTTCCCTTATCACCACTGTATCTCATCTGTTCCTTCCAACACAGGGAACCAGTTGTACAGCACTCGCTGTGCGCCAACAGCTGGACAACACTCATCTGGAATATTAACCTGTGCTGGAGGTCTGAGAGTGCCGAAAAGGCCAAGATAACTGAGAAACTGCTGGAAGACACTAGAGGCAACACCACCACCACAGAAAAGCAGCGAATTGCAGGTCTTCCTTTACCCACCTGCACTCCTAGCTCCCACCTTCCTTCCCCGTCTGCTCCACTACAGCATCTCCTCGGCCTCTGACTGCAAGCAACGGGAGCTGCTACTGCTAACGTCGGGTGTTGCAGCTGCATTGACCGAATCTGAGATCGGGGTTCGCGCTGCCTCTAGCACAGCGTCACGACAGGGGAGTGCAGGCAGCAGGCTGCCTGCGGATGAGATCTGCTGCCCGAGCAGGAAAGGGGCAGGAGAAAAGAGGAAAGATCAATTCTAAAGGAGCACTTTTCTAATTAACAAAAACTTGCCAGCAAATCTCACAAGTTTGACATACAATCTCTCTCCGTCAGTATCTGAACAAAGTATTTATCCTACTGATACTAATTCAACAGTGCAAAGGACTTGAAATCAACTTGCGCTTTCTAAATCTTCTGCAGCTCCAGGTCAGTGGAGGTGGACACAGCAAGCAGCCAGGTGCCAGCATCGCTAGGCACGTCAGGCACACGGTGCTGCCGTATAAAGAAAACAGAATCTATCTAGTCTGTTCAAAAGGGGAATGTCAGGCACATCCAGGTAACCAGCAGAAGCATCTGTGCTGCCTCCAGACGTCCTGTACCCAGACAGCAACCTTGGGTTCTGCGCAGCCTCCACGTGAACCTCCGTAACAACTGCTGAAACACAAGCACTGTCCTGGTAAAAGGTATTAAAAGCTTATCTTTTAGACATAACATGATTAATTGTTATTATTTTTAAGATTTAGGTATACTGGAAAGGGAACAATGAATAAAATAGACATAAACTAGTCTTTACGTGATTTAAGCCTTAAACATACAGAAGAAGGTGCATTTGTAAGAGACTAAGCATGCCACTTGGACTTTGGCTCATTCTATCAGCAAGAGAAATGCAGTCTGTTACTTCCTCCGGGCCCAGCCTAACACTGCCACTGAACAGCTACTGCCTGACAAACGGCCCCGTGGTCACCCGGATAAACAGAAGCTCCCGTGGTCATCAGGGTGTGCTGCTATCGTCGCCAGATCACTGGACTAAGGTTCTACGGCTTTTATTCGGGGAAATACAGCACTACCTGGGAATCAGCGTCAGCCATGAGGCAGATTCAACAGCAGCAGGTACAGCAAAAAAATAAAAGTTTTTTTTCCCAAAGGCAAGTGAATTTGGCAAGAGGCCAGCGTAGCGACAGCTTCCTCAAACATCGAAGATTAGCACATCGCAGGTCTGCACCGAGAACACGTTTGTCATCTCTCCAGGTCTATTACAGCCCTGGTAAGATGAGATACACTAAACATGTCCATGAACTTGAGCAGAATAAGCTCACCGTCAGCACAGCCATGTGGTTAGTCTTCACTGTGCTGCAACTTTGTCTTGTAGGGACAAAATGTAATCTGTTGGACTCACTTCCTCTGTGGAGGATAGCTCGCGTCTACCCTCTGGCTATTTTCACCCTGTATTGATGAACGCAAACAACTCTTAATTAAAAGCACTGGAGTTAAGTTTTCGTCACATTTTAAGAGGCAAAGCCAGGAACGTAGCACGCTTGCGTCATACAGCAGGTTGTACAGCATCATACCACCAGAAGTAACCCCCCACAGTTCTCTAATTTTCCTTTCCAAATAATTAATATTTATGATAAAAGTATCAGCTGCTTTGGGCTTGTTTGGCTAGCTGGACCCTTGGTTCCAGATTAGGTCAAACACACGGGAGCCTTTTGGTTACTTTCCTTCACCTGAAGTTTGGTATCGCTTCTGTGCCTGCTTATATAGGACACCCTTTCTTGCACAACAGCTTCAAGTCTTGAGAATTCGAGTTTTGCTGGATGTTTGTGGATCCCACCACCAGCTGTCACCTCTTTAGGAACGCAAAAACAACCCACAACAAATTCGCAGTTAGAGAACAAGTCTTTAAATCAGACACTTGCAAAAGCATGCAGAGCTACGATCCTGCAAAAATGTTCGAAGTGGGCTCTCGATGGCAAGGTAATTATAGATTTATCTTAATAGCACATTAAACCCAACAACTTCTTTTGCAAAGATGAAGGGCCCCAGGCCTGCTGAACTTACAGCCACACACAAATGCTTCTGTATATTCTGGCAACAAAATAAGCCTCTTTAAAATACCAAGTATTTCTTGACCATGGAAAACGGAGCTCCCCATCTAATTTATGGCCTTGATAACAATGTGGGAAACTCATTACGAGAAACAAACAACTGAGATGTTGCTTGCCACCTCCCACCTATCCCAACAAGCCCGGTATTAAACTACTTTCCAACTGCTTCTCTCCTCTGGGAAGGTAAATAGCCCGACGGGCTGATCCGAATGCACCCTGTGGGTCCTGCCTCGGGATCAGCCAGCTCACACACGGTGCTCGAGCGCTCGCTTGCCTTGCTGTACTGACAGGGAGAAGATTTGTGTGAGCAGGACAGCTCGCGGGAGCGCAGCAAAGCTGTTCCCGCGCCCCTCGTTCCCACGGACAGCAGCAGAATATTGTAGCGTGTCTCATTTCAACCGATCCTAAAGCATGCAACGAGGCACAGGACAAAGCCTGCAAACCCAAAATACAACTTGCAGAAGTAGCAGCTTGCAGACTAAACACAACACAGACCAGTTTGCACGGGCTCTTTAAATCATTATATTCCTGTTTCTTGTGAAACGACCTGCAGACATCATGACAATTTTAAGAGAGCACATAAGCTGGATCAGTACTGGTTTCTGAAAAGCTACTTTGAGAGTTCTTCATACATAAGAACATACTTTTATCAGCTCCAGAAGAGGAAAAAGCCGCCTAAGATGCAACTAACTCATAAGCTTTCCACCTGAAATCATCCACATAAACAGCCTGAATATGAAAAACTTTTGAAGGCAAACCTCAAGTATCAATTTGTTGGATTAAGCTGCTCACTCACATTCCCCTTCACAGAGTTTGAGCGGGATTAGAGCTCTTGGCCTGTGCTGTGTACCTATTTGGACCCCAGATCCGGACAGCGTGAGCTTAGGGCTCCACGTCAGGGCAGTAAGAGCAATACACAACCACAGTAAAAAGCTATTTCTCAGGCCCTTTCTGGAACTCCATCAAACTGAACTGCCTGTTGATTTAGCCGCTGGTGCGAAGTCGAGCGGAGCCAGCCGCCAATACAGACAGCCCTGGCACTGAACCGAGCTTCAGCAACGGTTGCAGTTCTGAGTATTTTTTTTGCTCTGCTTGGAACCACGTAAATAGCATTTCTGTTTGCCATTAATCCGTTCATGCTTGCGCTTCCCAGAGTAACCACTGCTGGGAACAGACTTGCGTGTCTTCAGATGCCCAGGGCTTCCCTACCACGCCGACCTGCCAGCCCTGCAGAATGCAAAAAAAGCCGCCAGCGCAGAAAACAGCGGTGGTGTCACTGGCAGGACAACAGGCAGAGCAAAGGCATCGAGGTTACGCTGGGGAACAGAGGAAATTGCTGCCGAACACAGGAGCAAGATGCCAGTGTCTGGAGGCTGATAATCCTTCCACAAAGAGAACTTTGTGACATACGTTTGTAAGCTAACGACTGTAAAGAAATTGAGTAGGCTTTTCTGTGAAGTCTCTGTAAGCCAGAGATGCTCAGTGATAGGAGTTTCACTCGGGATTTCAGCCAGAGGAGATGGCACGCTGCAGGCATAAACTAATATATTCATCACTAAAATTCTACACTAGGCACAGAAATAGCTGAAAACATTAAGGAATATTGTTATTCTAACTCAGCCTTATGCTTTGCTACTCTCTCTGATTATTTTAATTGCCAGGTGAAGTATTAAGGCAAAGCATGCTCAGAACAATGGCATCTATACCTCTATTAATTTCAGCCTAATATTAAGAAGGAGCAGCGGTGTGAAGGAGCCAAATTATTACAGCCCCTGAACATCTGAGACCGGAGCAAGCCCTGCTAGCAATAGGAAGAAAGAGGTGAGGATTAACAGAGACCATTAGCTGCACATCACCTACAACCCTTATTAGTTCTGCTATTTGTTAGAGGGAGGAAAAATAAAGCAGTTGGATATTACAAGAGAGAAATCAAATGGCAGAAATGCAGCTGTGTTTTCTGAAGTGCAAGTTTCATACTTTTGACTTCTGGAAGAGGATGCGGGCACAGCCTCCAGGCAAAAGCTGCTGAAAGAATCAGGGTGGTTAGACTAGGGTGGAGGGACACTGCATACCTGGAAGGAAACCCACTATTACCACCGGGCTCCATCAAAACCAGGAGCAGTGGGCTGAGGCTCAAACAGGACAAATTCAGCTTTAAGAAAACCTGACAGCCAAGGGAATTGCTTTCTGGAACAGTTTTCGTACAAACTGTTATGGTGTATTCACGGGCATCCTAAAGACGAGCAGGATTTGGTCCTTGAAGCACAGCGTTACCAGAGGCTCCAGGTGGCACAGCCGTAGCAGGGATGGCTGCCACCGCGTGCTAACCAGGCACTACCCACCAGCAGGTTTCAGAGTGCTCAGGCCAGATCAGCTAGTGACACGTGAGAAGCATTAGTAACACAGCTGAGTACTAATTGAGTCACACAACCACAGGAAACTCACTGAGTTCACCGCATCTTCTCCCCCTCCCCTCCCATCGTGGGAATGGCAGGAGAGGAGATGTCGAGGAGAGCCAAGCGAGGCAGACAGATGACCTACCGAGCTGGGTAACTGCGCAAGATGATTCACACAGCCCCAGCCGTGTGAACGGCCTGCAAGCACATCACTGCTCTTCCCCATCCAATAGTAAATACTGGACCCAAGCCATTTTATTTCTCTTGGGGAGACTCCCAGCGTTGTTTTGGCACAAAAACAACAGAGCAGCCGTTCCCATTCTCCAGCTATGGCAGTTTACTCCAACCTTTCTCAAGCTCTCAGCTCATCTACTGTCCTCCTGCCTTTCAGGGTCCCTGAGGGACCATGACTACCCTTTTTGCCCAAGGTCCAAGCTCTCCAAAGCCAACTGGGCTCCTTAAACTGAACTTGTTGGGCCTGTGAACCCTATTTCAAGCCATTCTTACCCAGTAATGCATTTCCCAGATGCGATGCTCAAATGGCAACCGGCTAGAAACCTGTTCTGGTGGAGACAGCTGTGAAATCCAGCACCTGGCTGTGGGAAAGCAGAGGTCACTTCCCCAAAGCTAGTGAAAACAAAGAGGTGTCAACTCATTTGAAGAACGAATAGCAACATCCATACCAAGACAGACAGACCAAAGGAAGCATCAGTTTTGAGAGCGACGGGAAGACGAGAGATTCCACCAGCAAAAATAAGTACACTGCGTGCATCCCCATGCGATGCATGCAGCTACTCCTCCGCTGCAATTGCAGCATCTCAGTCATATCCATCTCAAGTATTCCACATCACTTCAAGCCGTAATAGAGCAGATTTTTGGTGTTGATCGCACTCTCACAGCGCTGCACTCGTTCAAGCTAACCATGGGAGATGAGGGTAGACAGCCCCTACTGTTGTCTTGGACACTGAACCTGAACCCCTGCATCAGTTCTCCCCTCTCCTTTTTCCACGATCCAGCCAAATAGCAAGGTATCCTTGGATTGACACGCCAGCTTTGAGAAAATGAGAAAAGCGGGTGCTATTAATGGACATAATGCACTCGGTGCTCCCAGGGTACACCCTCTCCATCCCTCTGGTCTCCCAGAGGTCTGTGACCGTCCCACTCGAAGGGCTTCAACGCATCACTTCAGGGTGCCCAAAAATTCATGGCCCTATAAAGGCCCCCAGCTCCCTAGGCACGAACTTTCTATGCAAGTGGAGGGATGGTATCACGTCAAGATGACCCCAGAGCAGCGAAGGAGACAGGTACACAAACAGGCTCGTCTCTGTAAGGCGATGCAGCGTGACATGGCTGGAGGGCAGCCAGGAGCAGAGAAGCTGGGAATGCATTCAGAGGAGACCTACAGTGAAGATAACTTTACTGCAAAAGAATGTTTTAGGGGTGAGTCGTGATTGTGAGAGAAGATACCAAATAGTAGTTTGGTACTGGTCTATAGAGCAAATCTATTCTGCTGAACCTAAACACCCAACTAAGCAAACCCTTACTCTGAATTTTTGTGGCAAAGGTGTTTAATATTAGAGTCTCGTAGTCTCTTCTCCTCTGTATATACAGAAAAATTCACAATCAGGCTGCAGTTCATGGAGAATTGACAGAAGGTGCGTTCATATCACCAAATTTTAGTCTGATACAAACTTAACACTGAAGGTGACAAGAGGTACAAGGAAAGGAGAAAACTGGAAAAAACGGGTTACAAAATCACAGCATCTTAAGGTACCTCTTAGGAGACTGAAACCTGAACAAGGCCACTGGAGAGAGAGAATCGGGACGTTGCCCCAGATCTTTTTCTGATATATTAAACTGGGACTATCTCAATTATACTAAAAAAGCCATACACAGACTGCCACAATCTCAAGTTTTCCCTTGACTATCTGCGCGTTGCTGATTGCGTCTGATTGAAAATGCAGAGGACTTTTGCACATGCTGCAGAAATTACATTCTTAGAAAAGCATTTCGAGCACACAGGAGGGAAGGAAAGGTGGTTTGTAAGTTCGTGTGTAGAAGAGGTGAAGAGAAGGGACATTAAAGAATGGTCATCATCGACAAATTACAGACTGTGGGGAAAAATGTGGTAACTCAGCTGTCAGTCAGGGACATGAGAGGGACCTTCTGAAGAATGAGGTGTCATTAAGTGGTGCTGGATGAGCGTCTAAGAAAATGCTTTGAGCATCTCGCTGAGCTCAAATTAGAAGTGGAGAACTGTAAGTCCTGTCCTGTTTCAAATACAATCCAACTTTGAGCAGAGGCTGTTGAGTTTGGAAGTGGGTTTTGGGTTGTTTTTTTTTTTAAAATACGAGCAGTAGAGACAGGGCACAAATTCACCTGTCAGCTTGACTGAGAGCAGCAACGCCAGGAAGGTAGCAGGGCAGCCTTATTTTGTCCAGCCTTCTTCCAAGATTACAGCGTTCCCCAGCACACTTTCTGAGCCAAGGTTGCTTTAATGCCTGCCTCAGAGTACAGTTAGTCATGTCTAGTTCTGCAGAGGCACACACTATAGTTAAAAAATATGTGGGTCCTCTGAGTAAGTCACTCTCACCCTCTGTTTCAGAGCTCCACAGTGAGCAATGAGGAAGGAGAGCCCCGAGGCAAAACCACAGACCTGGAGACTGCAGCCCGGGTTCCTACACCAGCTCCGCCACAGCTTCCCTGCATGACCTTGGGAAAACCACCGACCTTCTCCTGCGAGGCCACTGTAAATTTTAACAAAGCACTTAGACACAGACAGAAAACAGCATTTGTCACAGAGGAGACAGGATTCTTGTCAATGCTGATAAAGCTGTAAATGTGCTTGCACAACGACCAGCAGCTAACCAAAAGAAATCCTTTGCACAACCCAGAAGTTAACTATTATTCCTCTATGGATCACCTGTTGCAAGATCTCAGATGACACTGCAAAAAGTACTGAGATAATTTCACACCATTAAAAAAACCCACCAAATATTTTGTAAGTTACATTCATCATTAGTAGGGAGCTAACTAACAAAAAAACCTGCTCAAAACAACCTAAAGGTTTGAATTACAGCTTATCTCAAAAGCCCGCATAATGTGTTTGCAGACTGAGTAACCATTTTTGCTGAACACAAGGTTTTACTACAAAAGAGGATCAACTTTCACTCTACAGCTGCTCCAACACGCAGCCATGACATAAAAGCCCCCAGCCCTGCATCAGAGCCATCTCCCCTCCAACCAAGGGCAGGGGCAGCTCCTTCAGCTGCAGACAATCGAACCCTGGAGGGTACAAGCCCAAAAACTGAATTTCTGCCTTCTGAGCTAATCTGCTTTGTTTTTAAAAAGGAACCAGGCTTCTTGGGGACAGCCCCAAAATACTTCCCGTTATTCCTTGCACCAAAGCATAACAAGCTTTCGTCATTCTTGACAGATCTGAGCTTCCCAAAACTTGTGTCTCCAAAGCTAGCCCCACCAGCTCCATCACAGCAGCATTAAGAGCATGCTAGGACGAAGGCTTTCATCCTAGCAAACATTTTGTGCCGACTAGTTCAAGTGCAATAGTTCAGAAAAAAGGTTTCTTATAGAGCTTGAAGAAGAGCTTGGATGTTTAGCTGCTGTCCCACAAAAACCAGCAGTTAATTTGTTTTTAGCCGCTTTCCTTGAAGAGTGAAAGAAAAATTAAGAAGAGCAGGACTGGTTTGGGAGGCAAAGACTTGTAAAAGCAGTTTACGTGACTCATGCTTCCGCCCCCCCTCCCCGAAACCAATGAGAAGGGGCAGCAAGTGTTGTTCAGCACGCTAAGGAATCATTTCCTTTTGTTTCAGGGGCTGGCTGCAATAGGATTAAAATTGGCAGTATGAGCCCTTCACAACTGTTGTGCAGAACTACCCTCTCCTCATCTCCAGTTTCAAAGTCAGGCACGAAAAATCCGTATATTGCGGATCTTCGGCAAGCTCCGTGCTTTGCATCGGTCACGGTGCAGCGGGTGTGACTTTGGCAGAAGCGCGGTCTTTGCTGCAACAGGGAAAGGAAAAGGAGAGAAATTACTGGCAGTGCGGGCCACTCCTGTTGGCACGGCTTTGCAGCCGTAGCAATACTTTATAAGGAAATTTCTTGGACGATGCTGCCTTATCCTCATGTTACTGAGGTTTTTTTGTATTCCGTTGCAGATGCTCTACAAAGTTATTCTTAGCAGGTATTCTGTATAGAACCAAAGCTGTCCCCAGGCTAGGGGCTATCTGCAGAAACACCAAAACAGATTTGAGATCTGCTGTGGAAATAAAGCATCCCTTCAGTTCAGAGCTACTGAAGTCAAGACCAGAAGAAGCAAAGACAAGACAAGTCCCAGGAGCTTCAGGTTTAAGAAGCTCCTAGTACAGATGATGTAATACGGTTAAATCAGCCTTTGTCCAACCTTTGGCTATTAACCGTCAGAGACCTGCTGGTATGCTTCCAAATGCTGAGAATCGATTACATTTCATCATCAGGCTACGGTAATATTCAAATGGGAGGCTTCCAAGGAAAGTTCAAGTTCTTAATTTGTTTGTACTGGGGGTGCCAGTTTCTTCCAGATCAATGATTTACCGCACCTGGCACAGTCCCGGCCATGGCCTCATGGCTACGCAGAAAGTCCAGATTAATAAAAACCGACTTATGTCTAATTTTTAAAAAGATTAAGAATTCCAACACTGCTGTCTTAGTTCAACTCCAGCCCAGGCTGGAGGCACCAAGTTCAGGACTACATCAAAGACGTTGAGGAATAGGGTGTATTGTCTGTGTTTTGGGGTTGTTGTGGGGTCCGTGTCCCCCCCCCCCGACAAAGGCTGGTCTGACCTGGGGGATGTGGATCATCCATTTCCATCAAACAGTTACCAATAATAAATCAAGCTGAGGAAAGCAATAGGTAGAAAGCAGAGATGCACTTCAGGTGTAGAAGCATGGCACCCAAACGCATGGCTAATTTCGCTCTTACTAGACACTTTTGCACACACATTTTCCCCACCGCCTTGTACAGCTGGCATCATGTAACAATAACACCCTGAGTCTCTCTGGGCTGGACTGGCAGAAAAGCTGAATTCTAAGGAAAGAACAGCTCATGTATGAGCTCCTGTGTACACAGAGTGGAGAAGGAGAAACCCAAAACAGAGGAGATTTCTCCAGCCCAAGTTGCCATCAAGACTTGTAAAAAGCAACTTTCCTTTCAGATTTTTAACTGAAATAGCTGAGTGCCTAATAAGCAAACTGCAACTGCCTTTACTCAATCAAATGGCATTTGGGAATTCCAGATTAATTCCAGTGATCTACAGCAACAAGCAACTGAAAGTTGCCAATATCCATTTTATTGTAATACGTACGAACAAGATTTAAAATGCCAGAGGGCAGGGGCTGTATGTACAACTAATAAAGATGTCTGGTAGCTTAAGTGATCTGGAGACAGTTCTGGGATTCAAAATTTAAACCAATACTAAACAAATGAGCTGGTGCAGAGGACCAGAGGAATGCTGGCCTCAGGGCTGAGGAATGCAAGCCCGTCCAGACGGCAGCAAGAGAGCAGCTGTATGTGCACCCTGTGCTGGGATGGGAAACCAGCTGGAAATATGTAAAGTTACTGCTGTTTAGGCATTTTTACATATATCTATACTTAGAAAAACTAGATAAAGAACAAGCAAACCTGTTCAATGACAATATGCCTATGCAATTCTGTTCCGCAACTTGAAAGCACAAATTCAACGAGATTCAGATAAGAGATTGAAGGCTTTCACACTAGAAAGTTAGAAATCAATTATAGAAACAATTGACAGTTGGATTATTCACCTAAAGCCCCTGCACCCTCTCAGCGATTTGCATTTCAAACAGACCGAATTTCACAGCAGGACGGATCGTTTCCCCATCTTGTCTACAAGTTCACACAGGACTCAACTGTTCTTCCAGTTAGCCCACAACCAGGGCTTCCTATCTCACCAGAAAAGAAAAGGCTTAGTTTAAAAATCATAGTAAGCATTTTTGCACATCGATAGAAAAGTGCTTAGGCAGCTCTAAACTTCAAAGAATTTATTACAAGCCAGACAAACCTGGTTCGGCACAGGCCAGCTCTGAGGCTCACTGATTGCGTGTGATACCGTGAGCGGTGCTAGAGCATCACCGTTTTCTAAAAAACAAAACCAAATCCGATATTTATACGACCCGCACCATAGATGCCACCATACCATCTCATTAAACAGCGATGGGTAACGTCTTGCACATCTGTCAGCATCTCACACACCAAAACAAATGTCAGGGTTGCCCAGTCATGTGTGACTAACTCGGTCAGCTCCTAAGCCAGCGACCACAACACCGAGCACCTCCACACAATACTGTCAAACAACGAAAGCTCAGCTCTGCAGCTGGAAACGACCATAGGGTTACATTCACGTTTACCCAGAGTTTAGGTGTTTCAAAGGAAAGGCTGATTTAATTATCCTGGCTGTTTGCCAGTTTGGCAGGAGCAGCCTGCCCAAACTTCAGGGACCCCCTTTTTCCTTCCCAAATCTCCAACGCTCCTCAGCCGCGGCTCTTCCAAAAAACCTAGATTATCTCAGGCCAAGGAGCAGGAGAATAGGAAACCGGGCTCTGTTTACTGCTAGCTGCTCGGAGGAAAGCCCATGGGGGCTGTCACTGCTGAAGGTTAGCTCGGTGCGCAGGTGGAGCGTGTGGGAGGGCAGGAAGGACAAAAACCAGAGCCAGTAAGAACTGACTCAGCAACGCTCACCCCCTTTCATTATCTCAGATCTTGAAGCCGAAATGTTAAAATACACTTTCAAAATGAGAAGGCGAGCTGGAGATGGTTTATATAATACTGCTGGAAGCAGGCAGACTAACTCATGCAAGTTACCAAGAGCACAGATGTATTGGGAAGCTGCCGATGAAAGATCGTATCGCGAGTCATCGACAGTAATTGGGTGCTGCAATAAGCCGTTAACGTGCAGAAGCACATTTCAGGGCTTCGTGCGGGAGGAGGCTGAAGGACAGCCTTCCCATGCAGGAAGGGATGGGATCGCAGCCCACATGACGGGAAGGGAGAGTCCCACCCAGCACCACGAGGGCAGCAAAGGACAAAGTCTTTACTCCTGGCTGTCAACATCAGCTTGAACATCCAAACACCACAGCTTTGCAGACACCACAGGGTATAGTGTGTTATCATTTCCCCTGAAAATAGCTAAAAAAATTCTTTGAAGAATTAACTATGCCCCAAAACAAATAATACTCAGTAAAACAGGAGTAATGTCGCAATTTAAAAAATACAGACTTTTTTCCTTTCTTAGATAGGTAAGGAATAGAAGCATCATCAAAGCTGGCAGCTGCTGGTATAAATAGAGAGGCCACCAGGGCTGGCTGAAGGGCCACCATGAAGAAAACTGACAAAACGCCCGCTGTACTTGTTTTTCCATTATCTAATATTAGGCCATGTAGGTATTTATGAACCATTCTGCAGTGCATTCAAGCTAATTCCCAGAAAATCACGTGCCTGCGCAGTGAATTCAAGATTAGGAAGCTTTCCAATGTTTTCTTGAGAAGAGATGTGATCACCATGCAGTACTAACAGCAATTTGAAAGTCTGCCTTGTTGGTTGGCTGCCAGCTACTGACCCAACGAGCATCTTATTAAGCCTCCAGTCATCTCTTCCCAGCTATTTGTGTCAAACTGTGTGCTCTGAGGCTTGAAGGGTTTAAAACAACTTCAGACTGGGGGCAGAAGGACAGATACTAGTTACAGAACCTCATTATAAAACATTTGAAGAAATACTAAGTGCTCAGAAATTAGTGCTCATATAACAAGTACATGACAAGAGCCTCTCTGGTCTACAGCTGCAAGAATAAGTCAGTAGTCATCAGGCCTGAAAGGCTCGTTTAATTTCTCCGTAAAAAAAAGAAAGTAAAAATGCCAAAGATGTTTCCAGCCACTTTGGACAATCAGTCATCATCAGTTCCCACCTCCTTCAGCCTAGGACACGAAGGGCATGAGTCACGCAAGCCACTGAACAGGGCAACACCTCTGTCCAGATTTGACAGCCTGATGGGGAAAGGTGCCGGGTCGCTGCACCCCCTAACCCTTCTCTTCCCTGGGATGTACACTTACAGTGCTCAGAAAGCAAAAAAAAGCCTGTTAAGTCCGTGTAATGATGTTATATTTAATAGAATCCACGTAGATGCCTGTACGAACAGCCCTGCAGTGACTGGGACAAGAGCTACTGGCCGTTAAGTTTCTTATTTGAACAACATTAGCTCTTTATGCAGCCTGCCTCTTCCTACTGTTCCACTTCTGGACAGCTGCTAAGGGCAAAAAGCACTCAGTCTGCACTGATTAGCTATCTTCAAGGAAAAAAAATCACGCCTAGAGGGCAAGGCAGCTGAAAGCTACCCAAAAATCTTGCTACAAATTTTTGTATGAAACAGCACCTTATTTAGACAATTTGAAAAATGTTACAGAGGGACACTATGGCTGGGAATTTGCATAATGGGCGTCTACATCTTGCTTACCTAACGGGAGAAGAATCCTGTCTGTCAGTAAGTCTAGACTGTGGTGTTGAATCCAGGGGACCGAGGAATCTCCCGGCCAGAAATAACACCTGGCGCAGGGCAGGGTGCTGCCATCTGCCGACACCCACCGCTGGGACGGCGAGGCGGCCGAAACCTCGCTTTTTGTAGGCATCTCTAGATCGGGACTGCTCTGCGGAGCTAGGGTCAGTGCTAAGAGCGGCAAGAAAAGCTGTCCTCCTCCTTGCAAAGCCTAAGCTGACTCTTCCAAGCGCTCCAGGGAGACCTGCAAGGAGTAGCGTCCCCTGTAGTGCCTCGCTCCACTGTGCTGGCTGGACCGCGCTGTTAGCTGCAGCTGCAATTAAAGCAATGGTAGCGTGACAGTCTATTTTGTTAAAATGTATACACATTATTTAATATTAAAAGGCTACAGCATAACAACAGCTTTCACATTTAAAATACTCCAAAGGCTTAGGTGGCTTAACAGAGACCTCTGCAGTTCAGACCGGCTCACTGCAGGCAGTTACTCTAAACACAGTTTCTCCCACTGATCTGCATTTTAGAAGATAAGATACCCAAAAGGCACAAAGGTGTGCGTTTAGCCACCGTTTCCACCTCCAAAAGCCTTGCTTTCTGTGTGGAAACACAGAACCACCGGCTTTGGAGTCACCTAAATCTCAACTCCTCCGAGCAACTGCAGCAGAACAGCAACCGTTTGTCATCTGTCCAGCTTTCCCTCCTGCCCCAAAGCAGCACCAGCCTGACCCGCTTCTCCCCAAAGCCCCAGCGGGGATGTCGAACGCCTCCCGAAAACAGGGAGGTTTGAAACACGCGCTCAGCCTCCTGCCCCTTCAATTCCAGCGGGTACACTAATAGAAGCAAGCAACGCTCCTTCTTTTCTTTGAAATACAGCACCCTTGATCTAAAGATAATCCATCTCTAGGACGACAGAAGTATGTGAGCAAGATACTCTATTCTCAGCTATGGGTTTGTCATCTCACCAAGCTTAAGTTCCTTTACCTTGCTGGTATTTCACACATGGGACAGGAAATATAGGATTTCACAAAAGGACTGCTGATACACGAAGGGACTTTTGAGGCTCCACGGAAAGCACTCATGCCAAGTATTACACTACGAAGATGGACCAGAGAAAGGCGACACCAACACTCGCGTACCGCAGTCCGTATCCCCCTGTGAAATTTTCAGCTACCGAGTGCTCCAAGCAGCAATAGATATCATTTCTTTAAAGCCTACTGAAAAGATTTCTAAGTATTCCGTATAAGCAGCTGCACTTAAAAGTCAGCATCTGGTGCCCAGCAGGGCAACGATGGACAAATGGGATGTAGTTAGACCCAACTGCATCACGTCATGCGTGGTGCCACAGACCTGCCATCCGTACGGCAGACAAGATTCGAGACCTCGGAAGAAAAAGATACGTGAAGACAAGGTTGTGTGAAAAACTGCAGAAACTATTTTGGAAAAGGAAGCAGTGGAAATACGCTGGTGAAATGCTGTTTCTAGGAAGTCAGAGCAGACCGAACGCCATGCTTAATCTCACCGTCATTTCCTTCAAGCACACTAAAGTTTACTTGTCCGATGCGGCCCATCTCCTTTACGCAGTGAGGTCAGTGAGGCTTACTAGAAGGTGAACTACAGCTACAGGCATCATTTCAGTTTAAATCAAATTTAAATATTGCATTTGGGGGCACACAGGGAAAGTATCAAAAAACAGACAAACCGGTCTAAAACTTTCAGAACAATGCTACTGATTTATTCTGTGCTCTGAGATCACACAAAGTTCTAGGGCAATTTAAAACAGCACAACTGATATTTAGCTTATTTCTTCCATGGAAAAGTCATGAGGCTTTAATCACCACGCTGCTTCATTAACTGGAGATTACTAATTACAGGATTTATTAGTCAGTGCTACCAGACAATGTTTTAGTGTTGATTGTTTGTATAGGGAAGATCGGAACTGACGATTTAATAATTTTAATGGAATACAAGGTAATTTGCAAGAGCTGTCCTCAGCAGCATGGACAAAAATCATTATGGTTTTGCCTTGTCGCATACTTCCAGAAAGCAACAGCTTCAGTGGGACCAATGTGAAGCCAAAGATGAGAGAAAACAGCACAGGACAAGTGAGGCATGCACCTCAAATCACCTGTTGAATCTCCTGCCTCTACCTTGACCATTCTGCTTAGAGGGCAGGGAGAAGACAGGACATTTGCAGCATCTAATATTCCAGCACAGAGCAAAAAAGCTATTATACAGAATTAAAAGGCCATCATTTGCAGTATCTCCTGTTCGTGTGCTACTGGTTAACACACACATACGTTCCAGCAAAGGCTAGATAAAAAAGGAAACTGAACTTCATCATCCAGCTACAGCAGTTAAAGCCTGCTGCTTCCCTTGGCTCCCAACAAGAACAAAGGCTCCCACACACCCCTCACGCCTTCTGACTAAGAGGGACATGTCTCCTTCGGAATCTACAGATCTTCTTCCCTAATTAAGGAGGTGGATTACTGTTACATAACGAGCAGAACGTCGCTCCATGCGGGCAGCGAGTAATCACCAGCCTTTGTCTCGGACCGGCAGGAGCACGAAGAGTCAAATCAGAAGAGCACCTCGGAATAGCTAACGTAGTTGGGCAAACACCACAGCGGTATTATCTGCTGTGGCATTTTCCCGCTGTAGCAGATAAAACTTAACCATCAATGGAAGGTAAATTCATGATGAAACGATAACTGCAAGTTTCACAAGGGTAGAGTTCTTCTTGCTCACCTTCTTACTGCAGTGGAGCAGTTTCGGCTACCGTCTCGTCGGGCGCGCTTGCTGCCGGGGATCCCAGTTATGATTCCTTCTGGAAAGGAAACGGGAATTCAGGAGATCCATCACTGATATACTAAACAGATGGTGCATTATTAATGAAGTTATAATTTGGAATAATATCTTTTACTCCATTGACTGCGACTTTATAGCAATATTTACTTCAATAATGAGTGTAATAAGGAAGGCACGGCATTCACCGCAGTTGTCTGGTTTTACCGATATCAATTTTCATACCGAAGAACTCAATGTCCCAGGTATGTTTTGAAATTAACATTGATTTGTTTGAATTTTATAGTGTTTCCAAGCACATCTTTATTTTGTTGCATACAATGGACACACATTGACAGGGAACCCATTTTCATTTGTTTTTATAAATAACACGCACAAAACAGTCACACTGTGTATTTCAGACACTGAATCTGAATGTGTGGCATCTGAAACTGGAGATAACTAGTGCTTCAACGACTGGATGAGAGTTCACTTAAATATTTTGCTCTAGATTTCACTGCAGTCTAACTACTGGACTACAGTCAACAGATGTTGAGCGTAAGTCCCCCGTGGTGGGAGAGGGAGAGGTGTTTGCACCTTTGTATTTTTGGGGGGAATGCTGTATAGCAGTGTTTTAGCAAAGAAGCCAGCAGAGTCCTCTGGCTAAACACAGACAAGCTTAGTTTTCAAGAAACAAGCACAAATAAGTGGTCTAGGAATGAGCTGGCCTTAAGAAAGCATTAAAAACACACTGAGAAAAACCAAGTCATGTTTAGCTTTCTCACATGTTGGGATGCTCCCCTGCCACACCACGTTACACGGCTCCGCAGGACGTCCTCCTTCCTGCTTACCAGTAAGACATTGCTCAACCCTCCTCCGGTCAGCCCAACTTACCACACTGGAGTCAAAGCTGTTGTGAGCGAGAGCTAGGGATTAAGTCCAAAAAAAATCTATCTGAGCTGAAATCCAACCCTGCTTGTTTTCTCCACTTACTGTCTGAACACAAACAATTTTTTTTTTAAAGGAGTAAAGCCCACGTCATTTACTCTGCACTGGGTTTTAGGCCATGGCTTGCCTTGCCTCTTTCACCTCCATCTTCCTCAGATTTCAGTAAATCAAAGGGTGAGGAATAGCCCTCTTGCCAAAACAATCATTTTAAAATCAATTTTTTTTTTTTTTTTTTTTTTTTGAGAATAGCAATTCTCACAAATACCATATTCCAAACCAGAGTGGCAAATGCCAGCTATCCACACAAATATGAAGGTGAGAGCAAGAGAAAAAGCCTTACTATGAAACAGAAGAACTTGTGTTAGGTTAGGAGACCAAGGGACCAAAAAGGAGCATGGGGTGAAAGCGTAAACACTCCAGACGGAGCAAACGGCACAAGGTTTGCAGTCGGCCTCTGAACGGCTCCGAGTCCACCGCCACTGATCCACCCCTCCTCCAGGATCAGCAAGCCACTTGCTGCTTTCTCACATTCCCCCTGCTCGAGCGAAGCTTTCCACGGCATCGTCCACACGCTCGCCTGAAGGCAGCCCCTGGACCCCGCCAAGGCTTTGGCGGGAGCAGAGCTGTGCCCGGGGAGAGCAGGTGGAGAGGAGCCTGCGCCTTCCTCCCGGCCCGAAATAGCAAATGCCAAAGCTGGGGCCTCGCTCATTGCAATCATTCCTGCTAAAGCAGCGCAGGCCTGCCTGATCCCCGTTCAGAATTCAGTAATAAACCCAAAGGGACTGAAATTCAGGGGATTTTGTCAATCAAGCGGCATGCCCTTCCCAAAATAAAGTATGGGAGACAGGCAAGGAGCACGTACAGGACTGTGGAGCTGAAAAACAAGTGCAGCAGCATCTGAAAGGTCCTGCAGGTAAGAAAGGCCACCAGGAACATGGGAAAACAAGTCCTCAGGAGCAGCGCTTTCTGGGATGCCCTTGCTCTGCCGCCAAGGAGGCATTTCCATCACAAGGAGATGCAGTTCCTGCCTCTCCCTGCAGAACAGGTTAATAAGCCTCTACGGAAAGGGGGTGCGATGAGCAGCCTGGAGGAATTTCAGCCCTCAGTAAGTCAATATGCTCTTCAGCCCTTTCCATACAGGACGGTGTGCTTTTTATAAGGGAAAGGAATGAAGATTACTTTCCCAATATCCTGCTAATTGCTGAAAAAGATGAACTTGCCCCCATAAATCACAGGCTGCGCTGAGCCAGCCTTCAGCTGCAATCCTCACTCCACCGCCTCCCAACTCTTCCAGCTATACGTGATTTCATAGCATGAAAAAATAATTACGGCTTCTAAATTGCAAACAGATTTAAATAGCAAGTAGCTTGGCCCCATGAAGTATGTGCAGTTGTTTAAGTGCCTCTGGTGCTCTGTAAGAGCTGATAAATGCCAAGCTGCTACAGGAATCAGCCACCACCTCCCAGCTGCAGGAGAGCGCACAACGCCTCATTCAAAGACAAGCCACCCAAAATCAAATCTACCTTCTGACTAAGTGAAGTCTTGAAGCTGTAACTAAAGCGAAAACCTGAAATTGACATTACACACATTCTTTATTTTTGTTTGTATTGTTCTTCCTTGAACTTTGTCAATGCACCTGTCATCCTGATTGCTCTTTCCTTTTGTTTTAAAAGCAACACAGGGATTTCTGGACTGCCTTTTTTTTTTTTTTTTTTAAATCATTCAGCATTTTAAGAGCTGTTTAGGTTTTCTGCAGGCACTACTATTTGAGGACTACTCCAGAACCACAGCAGAAGCCCCTGCAGCTGAAGGCAGTCCCTGAGCAGCTCCCATGCAGCAGGCGGGAATAACACCACCACGAGCACCACCCTCCCTGCAACACACCTACAATTTTGACAAGGACATTTACCACCTCATCACCCCAGACGGGCCATCTCTGCAGTACTGGTTTATGGCCTCTGCAAAGTCAGTTGGGCAGGAGACGTGCCTGTAGGCAGGCCCTTTGCTAGAAGGCTACCTGGCAGGCTGGAGTCAAACTCTGCAGGAGCCAGCACTGCTGCAGGAGCAGCCTCTTGCCTGGGCTCCTCCCAGCTTCCTCCTCCTCCTCCGGTTTGCAATCAGTGCCAGCTTTGCAGACACCCCGAGCTATGCCTGATGAACAACATCACCATTTCTCCTGCACAGACTTTTGAACTGGAAGTTAGTACACAAGGAACAGTTTGCAGCAGGGAAAAACCAACCCAACAACTTTCCAGATGAACACGACACCATCTTTGGCTTTCCGCAGAAACGAGCCTTTTGTTTACAGGCTTGCAGAATCTGACTCCAGGGGCTGGTCTGTTCTTGCTCAGAGAGGGAAAACAAGCCTGACCTCAGCGTGCTGGAATAAACTCTGCCCCCTCCTTCCTTCCACGCTTCTCCCAGTGCAAAGGTAAAGAACATGATATCCAGCAGCGTGACCAAGCTCGCCAAGCGACGCGTGACTGCACACACTCCTGTTTACTGACATCAAAAACAAGACTGCTAGAGCCAAGGAGGTAAACTAACTGGACGTGCTCCTGCTGCCGTTCATCAGGCTACGCCGGCCGGCACTTCCCAGCTGGCGAAAGGTCTTCAGTAAGTCAGCTGGCCCCCGGTACGTTAAGTACAGCATTCACTATTTAGCACATACCTCTCCATGCATGGACAGCCATGCTCACAGCAGACACTCCCCTATCTCCCACTTGTACCATTTCCTACACAGTCGATAAGCAGGCTGCAATTTCCTCCAGGCGGATATTGCACACCAGCACTTGCCGGCAACAAAGCCTGAACAAAGAACCTAAAAGTCATCGTGCAAGACTCGGAGTGGCTCTACCATTCTCATTAGAAACAGCTACTCGTCATGGGAATTTGTCACACCAACAGGTTTGGAAAAAAACCCTTGTCGTATTTGGACCTTCTTGACCTATGCCCTGTTTACGGTGCGGGCCAGAACCCTTTGCTCAAGCCTGCTCTGAGAACATGCAAGCGGCTAGCAATGCAAGTACCAGCGCTTTAAGAGATACCTTGAAGCGAGTGTGGGCTGCAAGGAGGGGAATTCCTTTCTGAACTAACTGGAAGCGGCAACAGTTGGTAATGCAAAGCATCTCCCAGGGCCGGAGCCTGCAGCTGCCAACGTTCCCTCAAAGTCAGGGCAAGGCTCGAAGGAAGCCAGATCATCCATTCCAGCCCACCAGAAAACCCGTGGTGCCAGGAACTCCGTGGGAGGCAGTCTCTGCAGAAGAGCCTTTCCACAAGGATCGTCCAGCTCACCGGCAGGAGGAACTTGCTATACTTCCCTCAAACACGCCAAGATCCAGCAGATCACGGAGCGGGCAGGCAGCCAATGCTATCAACTATTCCAACTGTGATTAATAAAAAGCTCTATGAAAAGATTAGAGACAGCTTAGGAATACAAGATTCAAAGACTCATCCTTCTGTAGCGAGTGACTGCTGATTGTGTTCCTAGTCCTTAGGATTTTTAAAAAGAATGCTTGAATATGTGGCAAAGTGTAAAAGTCAAAGACGCTGCATTCATACGGTAAACAAGACACCAACCCTACCTACCTCCTTTGCAAATGAAGGTCGATGTGCAATGTTCTTGACAATCTGACTTGGGGTTTTAAAGTGAGAACTAGAAAAAACTGCATTTGCACAGGCTCTAAAGACTAGCTCTAACTCCAGCCTGCAGTCTGCTCATTTTGCTATCAGAGTTCAAAGATTTTGAGCACTAAAGAACCCATGCATTTTAGAAAAAACAGAGCCAGTCAGCATGCTATTCGTGCAGAATATTTGTGCTCGACATTCCCTTTCCAGAAGGGAGCCCTGCTCCGATGACAGCAGCGAGATTCAGCCCGCTGCAGGCAGCTCAGCAGTGGGGCTGGTATGGAGCTCTGGCCTCCCTGGCCCAGTGGACGACGCGACCTCGTTCAGCACCGTTAGGTAACACGGAACAGCTCATGGAAAATGAAGCTGTCAAATAGCAAAAGGCTCCTTTTAAAGATGCCTGATGGATCCCTAATCAAGGAACTTGGGAATTCTTACATGCCGTACCACAGGGCTAAATTAAAGCATTACTGGCAGGTACTGCTGACTGACAGATAACGAACCGACACCGAGATGCATCAGCACGAGACTGTGATTCAGAGCAGTGCTGCAATTATGAGGTAACGACCTGCTGTCCAGCATGGTGCATCTTCTCACTCTGGGCAAGTAGGGCGCAGACCCACACCAGAAGTTCAGGTTCCCCCAGTGCTGACATGTTAGTGAAGTTAAAGGGAGAGAAACGCGTTACTGAAGGTGAAGTTGCTCAGATCACACTCGGAATTAAATAACCTTAAAGGGATAACCAGCACCGGGTTGAATTCTGCTACTTAGTACTTTAATAATAGGCAAAAGATCTTGGTGCAGAGGTAGACTTTGTCATGTCTCTAAAAATATATACCTATAAACAGTAAATCATTATCAAACAACTGCATCTGGACAACCAATGCAAAATATCCATGGTAAAGAGAGAGCCTGTAAAGTTTAACTTTTCCCCATTAATTCCTCCAAGGGATGAGCAGATTCTTTTTTCCTTGTCCACAGAACTCCTGCCATTTTCCAGCACACAGCCCAGGATTTTTGCTAAGTAACAGCTGCCACAGCCAGTGCACATTTGCTTTTGGAAGCAAATCGCTAATTGTGAAGTTGCTAGGAAGTCTGTTCTGGCAACTTGCTCTGGAACATTTTTTAAGTCCTAAAAAGGGAAGGCTTGGAGGAGAGGCAAGCAAACAGGGCCTTCCCTATGGCCTGCAGTGCTTCACACCTCAAAGGATCTATGCTTCAAGCTCAAAAGCTGCAGAAACCATTTGACAGGACCGGTGCTACTACACTTGTAGCTAAAGTCCCTCCAAAGGCTAAGTCTGACCAGCAGCTGCTCCTGTGAAGCTCAGCTCCTTCGGGGTCTCCGAGCAGAGCAATGGGAAGCATTGCCAGCAGCTGTGCTGCCGGAGGACAGAAAGCAGCCCGGTACCCCAGCTTCATGCACAAAGGCATCTATGCATGAGCGGTTTCACGTGGGGGAAGGTGCAACTCTAGAACACACAGCCCTGTGAAAAAAAAAAAAGGGTAATTCATAACTGAAGTTTAAGTGTGAAATGCCTTAAACACTCATCGATTTAAGGAAAAGAGCGGAGGTGAACAAGGATGGCTAGCATGGAGCAACGCAGCATGGTACACGGGCACCGTATTTACCTACCCAGCCATTCTGCAGCAAGCGGAGTGGTCTGCTGAGCAGTCTGGGGTATTCAGAAGGACAGTTACTACACAATCACGCATTCCTACTCAGGCTTTGTTTTTCCTCTGAGCAAAAGAGGAAAAAGTTTAAAATAAACCTTGCAGACAGCAGCATTCCATTTGCAAGAGTTCATTCTTTAAAGAAACGGGACAAACTAATTCCTCAGTAAATATTTGGGGTTACAACTCTGCTTAGCAGTATCTCGTTAAACACTTCAAGGTTTTAGAGAGCCAGTAATACACTCAGGACAGCAGTCCATGGAAATAACAGGACTTATTTCAGCAGTAACAGAGCTATTTTTAAAAATTTTACTTATGGGATGCCAATTTCCTGAAGCTGTTTGGAAAATTAAATTTAAAAACATACAAACACTAATGGAACAAAAATGTGCTATAGCAACAGCCTTCTTTTGCTGGGAGATACACTAGATATGTTTCTGGACTTTCCAACTTACTTTCATCCAAAAAATCACCTTTTCCTCCTTTTGAAGGACAAATTAAGAATAGCAACAAAAAAATCTGTATGTCTGCAGCAAAAAATGTTTGCTTATAGAGAAAGCTTATTCCTAAAACAAAAATCTTCCAGTTTTAGCAAATGCCTCCAGCTGTTATAAACAGATCAAACCAGTGACAATACACTTCTTTACTCTAGGGATGCTTAGGTTTAACATAATTAGATTAGCTCAATGCCTCTGCCAGGCAAATAAGCAATACAAGAAGTTCTTTTATGTCGCTGACAACCTCCTAAAAATTGGAGGAATTTTAAAATGTACACCAACTTAACAACTGCTTGAAACAGGAAGAGGAGGTGAAAGAGTATCCAGCTGAAGCAGCAAGGGAGAATTCATTACACTGTAAATACCAGAGTGAAACACAGATGGGATGCTGAGGTTTATAATTCTTAAAGTGCCATTATAAAAGTGCGCAGGCATTTGCTTTTAAATATTATGACAAGCAGCTGAACGGTGTAAAGTATAGCTGTTTTCATAGGCTGCACCAACAATTCAGGAACTGTTCCAGTAAAACAAATACTAAAGAGCAACAGGCCGTTGACTTCAAATCACTAAAAACACCACACAAAGAAAAATAAAAATGACAAACTAGCATTGCTTCCAAGCTAGCAATAAAGCACTCCCCAGGGAGGGGATCCTTCCCCCTTTCCTACCAGATGCGTAAAGTTCACCCTGTTCTGCCATTACAGAAAGCGAGAAGGGAAAGAAGAAAAATGTCTTGAGGAAGGATTTAGAAGCAAGGTTAATAGTTTTGTTTTAAATGTGGATGTTTCTCCTGGGATACATTTTTATCTCAAAGCAACTTTTGAGGTTATTTCAATGTGCTTTCATGTTATACAAGTGCCCTGTCTTCTAGGGGCTATTGAGCAATTTTATACAGTCAATTAGTAAAAAAACTAAACGCCTTAATGAACCCTGGGAAACAGGGTGCTCTCGATATGTCAGCGATTACTAGGCCAGGGCAGCATCATTTCTGCAAGATGTGAGTCACCAATAAAGGTGCCTTCACGTACCTTTAGGAACCGGGCAAAAATTGACAGGATTAAAACCTGCTTCCTAAATAACAGACAGGTGCTGTGAGAGTCCTGACTGGCAGCAGAGAACTGCTGGTTATTCACCACGCAGAGCTGAACGAAACGAAAGGGTTCACAAATGGGTCCTGAAAACAGAAGCCAAACCCAGCAGTGACAACTCATTCACAGCCCTGCTGCAGAAACAGCTTAAAAAGGGAAAAAAGCACACTGGGCTGGGGAGGGATGCGTGCTTCCATACTTCAGTAAAAATCTGCCTCTTTAGTGAACAAAGATTTGCTTTTGAGATGGAGACTGGCATAAGCATTTCCTGTTTGGAGCCCTAAGGCAAAATATTACAATATAACAAGCTCCATTAGTTTTCCTTTTTTTGTTTTTCTCCCCAGTTCCTTATGTTTTGAATTAAGTCTCCAGTTGACTCTGACTCACAGCAGAGTTCTATGCTGATCCCACGAACATCGTTCCCCTCTTGGAGGAGACACCAAGTGCAAAAAGTAGGGCAAAATGACGCAAGTGGGACAGACGGGACATTTTTTAGGAAAGTGAGGCAAGAGGAAGCGCTGCCGGACCCCTGCCACAGCCTGGGGAGAGGACCAACAGTCACATGATGATATACAGCTCCTAATACATTTGCTAATGAGTCTGCCAGTCAATTACTCACTTCAAATGGTTTCAAGGACTTACGCTCTCTCAGCGTTCTGGAGTCTAATGCTGTTTCTGAGATGACGAGCAGAGGCGGTGCATGCCTGGCAGCTGATGCTGTGCGGTCCAGCTGCCAGGGACACACTGCCCTCTCTTGGAGACTCCAAAACCAGCCCCACGGAAGGACGCTGAAGACCAACACGCTGTTGGCATCTCTTAAAAAAATCAATTTCTGCCCAAGAGGCAAGTCAGAGGCGACAAGCAACTCTGCTAACGCTCCCCTGCCTGATACATTGCTTTGAGGAAGGAAGTGTGAATGCCTTTTGGAAGAGCTGCTCTTAAGGTAGGTCAGTTTTAACTAATAACCTTGAAGGTACCTTTATGTCATCCTATCAAAACTTTAATCTTTTCACATGGAATTGTATGGCAGATAATGCATGGCACAACTGCGTCTACCCCGGAGAATATCATAACATCTAAAGAATGGCGATACGGTAACAATCATCACAGAAAAAGAATGTAATTCAGAAAAACCATTCCAACTTACAGGCAACACCTGCACGTTAGCTTTCTGTGTGACCTTGGGGCAATTTTAGACACTTAACACCCTACCTTGGTCAAACTGTCTCTAAGTGGACTCCGAGCGTGCTGCTATCCCATTCACACTACTCACCTCATAAGATATCCCTGGTTTGGGGAGTCAAGGATACAGAGATGTGGAAAATTAACTGTGAGGCAGGAGAGGTGGTCTGGATGGCTTTGTGGTGTACTGCTGCATAAACGTACCTGGTCAGAGAGCGTTCACACCACCTTCTTCAGCACAAAGGCAGATGCGCTCCCTGGCTTGAAAAAAAGGACAGCTCTCCTAAAAAAGGAAATGGAGAGAGTTTTCAGCAATTAAAACATTCCTGCGGGGAATGCCTGACTTTGATCCAACCAGCTGAAGCACCTCACACCTCTTTTTTTTTTTTTCATTTAATGAAGGCAGACATAATAGCCATATGGCTACAAAGACCCTTTTTACACTGACAGACACATTTTCTCCCTGCTTGAAACCAGGCTAGACTTGGCTATTACAGAACTATTTAAAGTCACCCAATAAGTATGAGGGGCACGTCACATGGATTCAATGATTAGCAGCTTCGCAGCTATGATGGTCGGCCAGCTTTAAGGCTGACTCCTGCCACGGAGGCAGAGCACCTGTCTGCGCTCAGTGCAATTTCATATCTGAGTCTGAAGATGGCTCCATCAGCACAAGAGATGCCATCCACTCATGCCTCCCTATGCACAAGAAAAAAATATCATTAGGCACACAAAGAATGAAGAAATATTCAGAATGCTTAGTCAGCCATCAATCACGTTATTTGTCATATGCTGACAACAATGATGCGGTGATGGCAAGGAAGCAGTCACATACATGCATTATATATTTCTAAAGATGTAAGACTGCGATGTAGAAGCTACAACAAAAGAAACTAGAGAAAAATAGCTTGAGCAGCTCATGGAAGTCAAAGAGAAAAAGAATGACAAAGACAGATTTAACTAAAAAAAGGGAAGAGGAAGGCATATCTGCAGCATTTCATTCTTTGTTCCTCCCCACAACGATCAAATTAAAAAGCCCACACACTTAAATTAAGTACAAGTTAAAGGGGAGCTGGAAATACAGTTATTCAGAATCACTATTTAGGTTAGGAAAATTGCTGCATTATATTCCTTTGTCAAGCGGCAGATAATGAAATCTGCAAAAGAAAATGCGGAATTCGGACCCATCACACAAGAACCAGAAAGAAACCGCGGAAATCTTTGGTACAGGTTTACCACGCAGAACCTAAGGAGCTCTGGCCTGGTAAACACCACCCCGCAGGGCATGAGTGACAATGACAGGACACAAAAGCAGCTGTGCAAAGATCCCAAACCCTTTCCCCCATGTCCTCATCACAGCTACAGCCATCATGCTACCCTCACACACACAGCCCAACAGGGTTTTTTTTGGTTTGTTTCTTTTCAAACACAACATGAAAAACAGAACTCGGGGAGGGCACGTGTCCAGGACCCAATTACAGAGCTGTGATTACTAATAAACCTTTCTTCGGGAACCTTCACAATGTTTAATTTGTACCTTTGAAAACACCTCTGATAAAACCCTGGCTCCACCACCGTCTGGCCAGATTTGTCATTGACTTAAGGGTAAATATCCTCGTCGCAGTTATGTTTACGTTGCATTGTGTCCAAAGCTCCAGATACGACTTGAGTATTTAATTCGTGATGACGGGCAGACACCTCAGCGTTTCCAACGGCCAGCCAACCCCTGCAAACAGAAGGCTACCAAGACCCCTCCAAGGCTTGACCCTAGATGAAACCCTCTAGCAAGGGTTTTGGAATTGGAAACACCCAATTCATGCTAGAACATTTAATGGAAGAAAGCATAAAGGGAATAGAGAATATGAACATTATTATTTTAGGTAAAGCTTTTGCAAGCTTGGGTTTCCTTTAAGGTGCGATAGAAACAATCGGGTAACTACGGCTGGTGCTGCAAGGGGCCACAGGGCAATAACAGGGCTGCTGCTGGTGCTCAGCCAGTTTTCATGGCAACAGCACTAGAACAGATGCTGCAAGCTCTGCGAGGGCAAGTAGCTGCAGAGCTTGTTTCTAGAGGGAACTGTTTAATGTCTAATCATTAACAGTAAAAAACACCCTAGATAAAAGTCAGCTAGCGATAGACTAAAGCAATGATGCATTTCAAGTCAGCAGAGTCATTACAGTCACCAGGAAGCGCGGGATGTTTGCTTGTTCCTGTTATGGCTCTACCGTGTTTCCCCTGCAGAGGGGACAGCTTCACAGGAAACAATATAAGTTAGAATTAGAAACAGTCATCTATTTGTTCTTCAAACCCCTCTCATCCAAACAGCAAGAGCATTCGCTCCAGCACGCTGAAGGCAGCAAGATCAGACGTGCACACACACATTAGGGCATTTTAAGCTGCTGCTGCCATTAAAGATGAGAAGCAGCAGCGGCAGCGTCGTGAGCTTGCTTGCCACAGGGACTGCAGAGTTACGTAGTCTGAAAGGTGCAAACTTAAAATGTGTCAACACCATTACTTGCCCGGTAAGGTTGTGAGGGCATACCACCCCCAGTGTGCACCTGTAGGACCCTATTCTGTGATAAAGCAGCAACTTGGGACTCCCGTAAGAGCCTGAGAGAGAAACGGAGGTGCATTAACCATCGTGTGGCACATCTGCCCTGTGGAAGAGATGCCAGACGTCCCGTGCTACATGCCTGGACCGGGACGGGCAGGCTCTAGGCACAGTCACGGCACGTGCACCGTGCGGCCCAGCCGTGCATCAGCGATGGTCTCCTACCTGCAGCTTCCGAGCATCATCAGCTGCTACGGCTCCAACCCGGCTGTCAGACAAACATGGGCACCGCTAAGACGACATGCAAAACGTCCAGTCCTCTTACCCTTCCAAGAAATCTGCTGCGTTAAGACACCCGCTAGACTCACTCCAGTCCAGCCCACGAGGCATCAGTATCTACCAGCCCGCGTACTGGAACAGAGAGGCATTTGTTCCCTTTCATATCAACCCTACTCTCTGGGCTAAAATCCAGAGACAACTGCCGAGAGCAAAACCCCTCAGCTGCCGAACAGGCACGAGGTTCCCAGACCCTCCTTCCACACGCCTCCGTCCAGGAGGGGTGTCCGCCTCGAGACCCCTCCTGAGAAAGCCTCCGAAGCTGCAGCTGGAAGCCAGCACAGGGGAGGTTGCTGCAGCTGGAGCCTGGTAACACGTGAAATAAAACAGAACTAAGCCAGATCATTTTAAATGGATATAAATCGTTCTTTTTCTTCACTACCAGAGGTATGTAGACTCCATGGATGAGCATGGAGAAAGCCTGCATCAGAAGCGCCATCTGCATCCTCACTAAACCTTTCCTTTTGAGTACCTTTATCGCCTCACCCCCTGCCAAAAAAAACCTGTTAAAATAGACCCAGTGTTCAAAGACAGGTTCTAAACAAATTTAACTGTAAAAAAAAAGTCTAAAAGACTCTATGAAAAAGGCAGCAGCACGTCAGCAACCATATCTGTCTTCGCTTCCTGAAGCTAAAACATGGCTCTGTCCATCACGCAATAACCCCAGGCCCTGTACCCAGCTGTAAACGTGGTGCTCTCTGCCAGGAGATGCCTCCGCAGAACCAAGCATCTCCCGCTGGCCACACAGGACTCGCTGTCTTTCCACGAACGCAAAGACAAAAGCCCACGCGACACGGCGCAGCACAGCCCCATCCCTGCCCAGCTGATCCGCAGCAGCGGACAACGAAACGGCAAGGCTTTCAACACCCAGCTTCACACTCGGAGATATTAACAAAAATTACTTAGGATTACGAGATGGCACCACAAAACAAAACGTTCATTGGTTTTTAACAGAGCTGTTTACCGTTTGTTCTTAATCTCCAGCCCCTGTATTTTATAGCAAAAGTACTCACATAACAAAGCTTTGCTGTGCTTGAGAGCATCACAGAAATAGGCCTTTTTTTAAAAAAAAAAAATATTCAGAAAGGGGTATCTGAATAATACTTTGCCCTTTTTTGGTTTCTTTTATTGAAAGCTTCTTAAGAAGCAATAGTTTGCTTCCCTACTAATCTGGCATTGAAGAAAAAAAATCTCAACTGCCTCGTTACAATCACGTTGACGCTCCTAAAAATCTGCAGAGACTTGGGAAGTTCTTGAACTCTGTTGTCCCAGAGACAGAGCATCACTACTGCTCTGCCTTTGTACCCAGCAGGAACATCACCCCCTTCACCCACAGCCACGATGCAAAGCCAGAACCGGACAGATATATAGGGTCCCTACGAGCCTGCTGAGCATGTTGCAAAGCAACTTATGCCCAGCCACTGGGATTAACGAAGATCATCTGAACCTGCGTCCCCCACGATGGACCAACTTTGGCAGGAGCTCAGAGTGAAGGGGTCCATCCACCGTGGAAACACCAAGTATGGTTCACATCATACAGAAGACGACAGCAGGAGTCCCCAGCAGCCCGAGAGCCAAGCTGACTTGTGGCAATGTAATTTCAACTCTCCTCTTCGCACGGCTGTCTTTACTCAGACCAGCTAATGGAAGTCTGATTTGCAAGAACAAACCTCGTAAGATCGGAGCAGCAACCGCTATTGGTAGAAACCTGAAAAAGCCTTCAAATGCCACAGAAAGCCCACTCCTAATGAGATCTGTTTCAGTGTCACAGAAGCCAAGAAAGCAAACTAATAATATTCATAGAAATGGATTAGAGCTGAATCTTCTGTAAACCTGGTCATGCAAAGAAACAAGGAAGTTCACATTCACGGAGAGGTATTTGCCAGCTCTTGGTGCAAACATGAAAGAGGTCATGAATTTATGAGCTCTCACTTACGAATCCATTCTTTTCTAGCACATTTATACAGCTTGCAAAACCTTGAAAAGAGCACTTGGCGACAAGTCTGCCGGCGAGCTCTCTGCTCCCTGAATTCGTTATCATGCTCATTTCCTGCGGTCTAAGGGAAATGCACGCAGGCATTAGGGACAAGTACTGGATCATGTAACAGGCTCACCTGCTCCTTAACTTTCTACTCCAACGACTAGTTCCACAACAACCCTTTAAATCAGGATGCTAATAAGGATAACGCCTGGAAGGAAGGTATAAGAATCAAGAGCAAGAGCACTGTCAACTTTCATCCTCCTCTATTTTTCTTAGACAAAATTAAACGCTGCTAGTGAAAATGGTTTTTTACTTTGATAATCTCACTTAAGTTTGGTCTACATAACAACACAGGCCCCAGGGTGAAGTGCCTAGTATTTTAAAATGAAAAAAAAAAAGTTTTAAGAATTCTACTATTTATGATTGCCCGGTGTTACCAGCACTTGGAAGAGGAAAGACTCCTGGTCGGATGCAGCCTGCAAGCAAGCTCAAGTATCAGCCAACATTAAGCAGAAGAAATACAGAAGATATGGGCAAAGGCCTCTCAAATACTGTTACAGGATTAAGTGGAAAGTGTCCAAGACCTTCCTTCCCACCCAATCGTTATATTTTCTTTTTAATCAGCATAAGGCTACAGGTTAAGCCAGCAGGTCCCTCGTTTCTTGGGTTTGAAGGAATGGGAATTTACAGTGCAATATCATTCACAGCAAGCAAGCAGCCAACAAGAGAAAGATGGAGAGAAACACAGAGCCAACACAGAGCCCTTTTGCAGTAATTAAAAAAAATACTGCATTCGATTCATTTTTACCTTGTACGCACTTAAAAAAAATTCAAGTAGCATTGGGACAACTTCTCAACAGAAGCCATCCACATTGCTCTGCCTGGCGGTCCAAAACCCGATCCACGGGCACTAGGACTCAGGTTAGCTCGATACAATCTGTCCCCGCAGGAGTTTGAACCCATAATTACAGCATATCACAGCAGTCTGCACATGGGAAATATGAAGGAGGAAGGCTTTATTTATGCAGGGGGCAACAGTTTCAAGGATAACGTGATTAAATCAAGGAAAAATGGTTAAATGCAGAAAGCTAGCAGATTCAGGAAGCTCTTAAAAGAAAAACAGCTGCACCAGAGACTCTTTAGCTTCTCAAACTACAAGAAAAACGCCTGTGCACAGGAGAACTTTGAACCTGAAATGCCTCAGGAGCACTCACCAGGATCCTCACAGTTAAAAATTCAGAAAGGCACTAAACTTTATTACCTCCAGCAGCAGCAATCCTCCTGCCAGCCTACGGGTCCCTCCCTCGGCTCAGGGTGTTAACGAATTTCCTACACCACTAGCAGTTAGCTTTGTTAAGCCTCAAACAAGATTTCCTGCCCCTCCACCAGCCTTCCCCAAGTGCTCTTCCTGGAGACATTCGCATCTTCCCCAGGCTAGCAGAACTTGCCTCCGAAAATTAGGGAGCAGCACACTTTTGAATCAGGGTGGTTTGCCTGCAGACAGATTGTATTTCACCTACAAAATAACAGCGTACACAGTTATTAGCCAAAGAACCTCTCCCAGCTGTTATTTACTGAAGAGAGTAGGAAGTGGTTACTCTCTCGAGCTACAGCTAAACCACAGCAACTTTTAATTTTTTTTCTTTTTTTTTTTTCCCCTTAATGCAGTACGAAGGGAGCGCAGTAACAGTGCACCAAAGAGATGCACACAATACATCTCCTCTGTTAGTTGACAACCCTCTTCTATTTCGGGAATGCTCATCTGCAGGTGGAATTGGATTCATGTTCCCATGACTGACAACACAACTCGCTCGACTCCGCTCCATCCTGGCCTATGGCAGCGGCTGCTATTTTGAGCACTATGCCTCTCCAGTGCTGCCGAACAATATTATTCCAAAGGTGAGAACTATTTCCAGATAACACGAGAACAGCATTTTTCACGCTTAAAAAAAAAAAAATCACAGATTTTTAAGAAGTTTTGCAAGAGGGTGAAGAACCCTCTCCAGCAAAGCCAGGGTCTACTTGCATTAACGGGCTTTTCTTATACATAACCCATGGAGTCACTGAGACTATTAAAACAAAATTAAAGTCACTGCCCTGTAGCCCACTCGCTGCCCTGCCGGAATGGGCAAAGTAGTCTTACCTGGGCTATCACAAAGATATTCTTCACCGGCAAGTAGGAAAGCATCTATTCCCTCTATCCTGACGAGAACCTTGCCTTCTGGCAACAGATTGGCAATGTAGTCCTTCAGAAGTCACGGCTACAGCCAGTCTATGCTGGAATTGTCCCCAGAAATATCCAGAAACCAGAAAGAAAAATGTGACGTAACATTAAGATTGAGTCAATAGCATACGTATTCCTAACAAAAGTGTTAATCTAGAGCATATAACTTTGTTTTTCACACGTACGCACCACAAATACTTTTCACAAACATGCACCAAAAGAGCAGGTTGGTCTTAGACTACTTCAGAAATGTAAGAGTTAACTGCTCCTTAGGAGCCTCTAGAAGTGTCAACCTAGATCCCCAGAAAGAAAAGCTGAGGGTGGGATAATGAGGCGAAGAATGTTAACCGTCTAATTAGCGATCAGAGAAAGAAGAATTTTGTGATCAGTCAGAAGCGCTGACTTCTTTAAGCTTCATGTTGACCCGTGCAAGCATTGCAGTTCAGCTAGAGACGTTCTCGGTCGCTCACCCTAAGGTCCCTAACTCAGAAAGCCTCTAATTGCTACAAGCAGCCAGCTCTGCAAGATGAAGGGCTAAGCCGGACGATCGACCAGAAGGTCTGAAGCCAGAGCAGTTCAGCTTCTTCCCTGCACCAGTTGAAAGGCTGCCCACCGCAGCTCTCGTGATCCGACTTCCATTGCAATTAGCCACAAAAGCTGTACCAGGTCAGCAATCATTTCAGCCTTCAGAAGCTCGTGTCTTCCACGATGCCTGTAATGAACAATGCCTGGACAAATTAAATTCCAGTCAAATCGTCACCAGCTGCAGCTCACATGCACACAATTTTTAAACTAACATTCTGGAGCAAGCCCTTCCTTGTCCTCCATAAGCTGAATTGCTTGTGCCCCACAGGGCTGTTAGAAAATAATTACTTCTCTAAACCCACAGGCTACTCTTCCAAAGTAGGTGTGCCCCATGACTAATATCTGGCAACCAACCAGTTCCATCTGCATTGGTATGCTGCGAGCACAGAGCTACTGCTGTCACTTGCAACAGCTCCTGTTAGATCTGTGCTAACAAATGTGAAATCCTTTTCTTCACCTCAGTGTCCTATGTTAAAAATGCTGCATATATTTCTGGTGATGTCTTTACAAAGGGTATCTGCTATTTATCATATGCACTAATAGATAAGTCTTTAAAGCAAATGCTCTAAGCTCGACAAGTTTCTACAAGGGACCATAACGCCATGTATTTGAGCGCTGACAAATGAATTTGGCATTGCACCTCTGCAGTGTAAATCAGCAGAAAACATGGGATTTTGTTGCCTTTCCCAGAAAGATATCTGCAGCAAGCCCCTTCAGAGCACAGGGTGGGACTTGCGCTTTAACACACACTGAATAGTCCGTGGACTCACCAGAACGGAATTAGAGAAACCCACCCGTTGCTCCTGCAGCTCCTCCTGGGGACACGCTTTCTATAGCTTGCTTCCCAACACAACCGGCACCAGGAAACATGAATTCATTCAAACGAGCAGGGAACGCACAGTACAGCCTGAAGCAGCTCTTTCAGATGGATACTGGAGTGCTGGGAGCCAAACTCAACTTAGTGAAACGGGCTGCAGGAGAAACTTGAGAGATAAAAAGATATCCGCGTTCACACCGCTGACTGTGCCTGAATGTCTACTGAGTATGTTTGAATCATCAGCTTGTTTCCCAAAAGACTGGCGTGCTGCACAGTCCCACCTCAGATTAAGCACGCCCGATCCAAACTGACAGCACTTACAGGTCTATGAGGGACAGACACCCGGACTCTGAAAAACAAGCGGTCCTGGAAACCATTTGTAGGCAAAGCAGCACAGGGTTTTAAATTGGAGGAGAAAGACATGACGAAAGGTTAGTTTATTTCCAAGTACTTTTACATTCCTCTGAGAGCTTTTCTCAGAGTCACATTCACCTGAAAACAATCTCCAGGTCCCATTCGTAACAAAAAAAAACAGTAAATCATTGTACTGACCAGCACCTAATCCCATCCTACCTGCAGTTATCTTCACCTGACTCAAGACAGCGACTAGAGCACAAGGTGAAGGGTCCTTTTCGTTTATGTTTCCCATGTTCCTTCTTCACCAACAAACACTCAAGAAACCAACGAAACAACCCAACAAAATTAGGCTTAGTGATTCCCTGACCACATGAAAAAACCCACAGTTTAAAGACCATCAACACTTGAATTTCCAGTCTTGCACAGTTTTGTCTCCAAACTTCATCCCATTCTTAGGCTTACAGGACACCAACCCGCTCTCAACTGCTAGACAGTATTTCTTTATTGTAGTACATTCTTCTCATCCTTCCTTGCTTTTCAAAACCGATACCTTCAAAAATCTCATATAAAGAATATGACTTACTGAATATTTACTTCCCCGTTTCTAAGCTACAGTTCCGGTACTTAAGCAGAAAGCATGCTGGTTCCAGGAGGCGTGTTCCACTTCCATTTACTAGCTTTAACTGGTGCTTTGCAAAAACTCATTTTATACCCTTCCAGATGAGCAGCACCACTTTTGTTTCACGATTTACCGGTCAGTATCTTACAAGGATGGAAGCCAATGCGTCAAGATCAACAGCGTAACCGCACATGCGATTCAACGACGGGAACGATGACAATGTTTAATCGGGATTAGCTGCAATTAAACCTGCCTGACACTAGCGTAACACAAGTTTCCCATCGGAGCCACCGCAGGCACTCACGACACTCGTGGGTTACGGGAAAAATGGTTTCCCAACATTTTGCCCAAGACACAATGAGTGTGATGCTCCTTGAAAACGATACCGGTTCCTCCTAATCCCTGGAAACGCGTTACCTGGAGCTATCCGCTCAGGCACCCAGCACCGCTGACCGCACGCGCTTCAATCCCACACCGGCCAGAAGAGGATCCACTGCTAAGATTACACTTACGGACATAACTCCAAAATTAGAAGCAAAAAGGTCATATTTCTTGGCCTTAACGAAGGATCTTTGACTAAAAGAAGAAAAAGAGCCTCTCGAGCCTTTTTCTCCTTCCAATAGAAAAGTTGCATAGTAACATTAAATTCACAACATTTGTGTTTGGGAATTGTACCATAATTCACAGCAAGTAACTGAAAAGAGAAGCCATGATACATCATGATTTATTGAGCATAAACACTGATCCTTTGCCAGAAAAAAAAAGTTACCCTTAGACTGGAGGAAATGAGAATAACCATGACTACAGCAGGAATAACCTCCTAACAGCAGTTTCCGCAGTACGTCCACAGAGAAACTCTTCTGTAGTTTCAGAACTGCAGCAGAAAAATCTGAGGACAGGCTGTAAAGGGTTAAAACACACAAAGAAACATTCAGACCTTCTGCATTTTTCTAAGAGCAGATGAGGCAGAAATGGACAAAAAGCCTTCAGGGCTCAAAAAACCCCAAACTATTCTATATATTTAAAAATAGATTTATTTTTTCTGAAGGGGCTAAGTTGGAAGAAGAAAAAAAAAAAAAAAAGGCTTTTGGTGAACATTAGCAGAATGACAATCTCACTTGCTGGCTGCTCCCCAGAGCCATGAGAGGAGGCTGTCACCTCCACGCTGCCACCTGAGCAGGACCAGGGAGGTGTCGGGAGGAGGAACATCCTTCCACCATCCCCGGGACCAGAGTCCTAACGCTGGCTTCAAGCCAGATCCGATTTTAGTACTCGTACGCTCGCGTTAGGAGAGAGATATTTTTAAAATTACTCTCACATGGTCCGTTTTCTAGCTTTTTCCCCCTCTTTCTGTAGAATGAAAATAAGACAAAGCAGGAGTTACTGAGGTTTCTCAGCTTTTACAGCTTCTTAAAAGTCCATTAAAAAAAAATACCTTTAACTGCAAATTTGGAAACGTTTTCAGTTGTACAGAACCAACGCAGCCTGGAGTACTTTAAAATTTTTTCTTGTCTGTTTGAAGGAAGGGGGAAAAACGTACAATAAATTACGAAAAAGCATAATCCTTAACTAAATTTCCTGTTTTGTGTCTCAGCACTAACAGTGTGCCTGAATTTCCTCCCCACCCCCCTTTTTTTTTTTAAAAAAAACATCACAACCAATCCCTACCCACCCATTTAACAAAAACCTCATCCAAAACTACTGGAGATTTCAGGCATGTTCGAGTTTGAAACATCAGCTGAATTCATAACTCATTCCCAGGAAAAATCCAGCTCCTACGCCCCTGAAAACGAAGATTAAACATACTTCAGCTGAAGAACGGCTCCTCTCGCACAACAGCCGCTTGCGCTGAACACCACCAGCACCAAGAATTAACTGCGGATCGCTATATTCAGCCTTTTCAAATTTGTTGTCATGACCACTTTTAGTTGGTTTTTAAATCAGTTCATGGCTTTTCAGGTAATTTGGAGGAGCAGCAGCAGGAAGGAGGAAAGCGGTCAGCACCATTGCGCAACACAAGGGACATTTTAAAGTGTTTGTCGAATTGAGGGGTTCGCTGGAGAGAAAATTTACATACGAGAAACTCGAGACTGTTGTGAGCAACTTTCACTTTCACAAATAGTACTTAAAATGAAAACATGGTTGTGTTGCACAATGGCCTGTTTGTTCTGGTATTTTAATAAAGGGCCTTTTAGCAGAACGGAGCAGAAGCGAGCAGATGATAACAGGGGACTTTTATACGTGACAGCAGTAAAATCTGTATGGCTGGAGCTAACGCCGAGGGATGGAGCAGAGTCGCCTGAAGCAAACTGCCCATCGCTTACGCACGCACAAGGCCACCAAAACCAGATGCTTCCAGCTGGTACCCAAAAGCAAGGTCTGGCTCTTCCAGTTCTCTGTAAGTTCCAGCAATTTATTTTTAAATACAACCTAAGTGGGTAAATCTAAGACAAATTAATTTTTTTTAAAAAAAGCTCTCTCCAGCTTTGCTGGCTCGCCCTTATTGCGACAATGGTCAGACCACACAGCAGGAGGGAACTGGATTTACATTTTCTTTTAGTTTTGTTCCCTTCCCAAATTAAATTCTTCTGACATTCTGCACATCAGGCTCGGAAACTCTTGAGAGAAAGATGATATATCCCATTATCTGGCAACAGGTGAGAGAAACTACCCGACACGCACACCGTCCAAAGAAGTCAGAGATGCTACAACTGGGAAATTCTGAAACTCACTATATATGCACGGGACCCCACCAAAAGATTTCTGGTCCGTGGCTAAACCAGTTAAATAATTTGAGTGATATTTGAGCAATTACAGAGAGGTTTCCACCTCAAAGTTCAACTATTAGACCTTCGTATCTCAATTCCTTTGACTTCTCGTAAAGATGGGGAAACCCACACTGGATCTACAAGCCACCCGAGCAAGTACCAGCGCCGTAGCCACGGTGGGTACCTTACTTCAAACCATACCCACTGTTACGGTGATACAGTATTTTATAAAACCCTTTTTCCTCTTGCTCTACCCTCCCCGTGCAAGAATCCCCAAACAATTACGAACCTTTACCCTGCTTTTTATGCAGCCATCATTTTTGGGTCATCCACCCACGGCCTTCCTACAGCACAGCAGGATTGCCACCCCTCTCGCCAGCTTCGCCGCTACCCACAGCGTTTGGAAGAGCGGTTTGGAAACTCTTGCAAGCTCAGAGCTGCGCTGGGGTCTACAAACCCAAGGCGACCGAACTACCCGATCTTTCCAACCTGAGCTGATCTTCACAGCCGAAAGGGCGAGAAAGGTGCTTTAAGTGACAGCTCGAGTTCTGCCGTTCACCACCTCCTCCCGAAGACGTCAAAGAAAACTTCCCCCGGCCGCCGGCGAGTGGACAAGCGGCTATTTCAAGCCCTACGCAGAACAGACCATTCTAAGGGCAATTAGTTAGGCGCTGGCGCTCGGCCAGCCCCACGGCTCTGCAGACTAACCGCTGCGCTAACGGGACGACTTCTGGCAGGGAGAGCCACGATTCCCCATCACTGACGGCGACAACTCCTACTGCCTCACTTGCACGCGAGGAAGCGGAGAATGGCAGTTACCAGCAATAAAGATCGGTGTTTTCCAAAGGGCAGAGCGTCCAGTTCCTCTGGAGCCGAGTCCAGGGACAAGCAGCGGGACCGCAGGTCCGGGAGCCGGGCACTCGTTACGCTAACAAACTTCAGGGCACGACAACCTCCCAGCGCACGAGGTAGGGCAGAGCAGTTATCTCCATTTCAGAGATAAGGAAATAAGGCAGGAAGGCAGAAGTTGGGCCAGCCACAGGGGAAGTGTGATGAACAAAGGACAAACCTACATCTCCCGAGTCACACACTCCTCTCCCGGCCACTGAATTATTCTTCTTGCCTGTTCGAACCAAGAGAAGTCAGTCTCCTGGTGTGCCTCCATTCCCCTACCTTCAAAGAGGGATAATGCCTTCCTAAGATAACTCTCGATGTCAAAAAGCATTAATTACCTTAAGCAATACCAGTTAAATACTATATCCAGGGATAAGATGGATACAGAAGAAAAACTGGTAGGTACGTTGAAATCTGCCTCCTGTGTAAATCATTAAAATCCACAACAATACTCCAGCCACACAAAAGAGCTATTTCCATTTGTTTCACAGCTACAGATGGCAGAAGAAAACCTCTCAGACAATAAGCTCTATTTAAACATATTGATCCAGCTTTTTTGGTGCGTTTTCCCCCATACTGGCTACAACCAGAATATGATAAATGGTGCTACGTGGTCACAGAGCTCCCGTGCATTTGCTTTATGATCATGCAGCTCACTTGGAACCCAAACCAGCAGCGATCAGCTCATCTGCCTCCACACAACGGGATGTCCCACACAGCAGAAAGCTAAAGACAGGCAAAACCTCCACAGGATGAAGGTCTGACTACGCGCCTAAGAAGCAAGTAGTCTCTGAAAAGCAGTATGTTAAGAAAACCAAGCAATCACCTAAAAGGCCTCAAGTTTACTTACAGACTCAGACTAAATATCAAGTTACTGACTTCTGTGGTCTACCACAAGTCAGCTTTTCTCCTGGTAGTAATCACCGCAGTTGTACTTGTCCGGGTCAGTTTTACAAGAAGCCCATAGCTATAAACAAACCTGAAGGTTCTCAGTTTCCCCCCCAAAAACCCCAAACCCATTAAAGATAATTCAACACCTTAAAAGCCACAGTAACTTCTTGCCTCATTTACAGGCAGTAACAGAGAACGTCTCTTGGAGCAGAATGCAGCTCTATCACAGTCCATTTGGCTTTTATTTAAGGCCACAGCTGATGGCGATGGCCCAGGACAGAGGCAAAATCCCATTCACCTGCTCCAGCACTGCTGAAGAAAATGAGCTGCAGAGGAGATCAGGTACCCAGCTCCTGAACCAGGCACCGTGACACCTTCCAGTCCCTGCTTACCTACACACACTTCCCTTCCTTAACCTCCTAAAGGACACCCGCCAGCATCCAGCTTTTCATTCCACACGCTTCTGTTCAGAAATGAGAAGAAGCAGCAGACAGATTTCTCTCTTTGTCTGCGGCACCCACTTACCTCCTCTACTTCGCTCTACCTCAGTAATACAGAAAATCCAGATGCTGCAGCTACCCCTCCTTTATATAACCCATGCACTACGGTTCACTAATGCCTCCACAGCACTGCCCAGAACAGGCAGGCTACCATTACTATCCTTCACCAGCTCCGCCAGCTATTTTCCCCTTCTCTCCACCACCTCTCTATACCAACCCACCGTTAACTCACGCACAGAAGAAAACGAGTAGATTATGTGATATTAGACCTTCTGACAAGCTTCCCAACCTCCTTTTACACACCAGAAGAGGATCTAGACCCGTTCCCCGTTAAGTCACCCAACTTCCAAAGCAAGCTGGCGCTGAACTGCGTTTCTCGTCGATAACGATTGCTCCCTCTCATCTCATCCACCCAAAACCCCGAGACTCCCCTCTCCATCCCAGCTCCAGCCACACGCCCCGCTGCCCCCCACCTCCGTCACGACGGCCCCTTCCACCCAACACCCTCCCGCTGCAGCTCACCCCAAGACTTCGGGGGCCCCCCCACCACAATAGAGCACAGCCCCTCTCTGCATCCAGCCCCAAACACACCCCCAGATCACCTCCTCGCGCTGATCCTCACACAGAAATTATACCCCCCTGGCCCACCAGCACTCTGTGATCCCCATCAGACACCCTCCCAGCTGCTCATCCCTATCCTTCACCTCTCTACCACAAGCTCCAGCACCCCCAGGGCCATCCTTGCCCACCGAGGAGCCCCTTAACCTGCACCCCAGCCCACCCCCACCCCCCCCGACCTGCCCAGCGGTTCCCCTTCTCCCAGCCCTGTACCCCAGGACCCCGGCACCCTCCTAACCCAGTCACTCCAGCCCAACTCACCCCTCATACCCCACAGGATTCCCAGCACCCCCAGGGCCTCCCAACCCCTCCACCTCCGGGGCCAGCACCCGCCCCGGCCCCCAGCACCCCCCTCCACCTGCCCGGGCACCCCTCACCGCCAGCCCTAAACCCTCAGGGCCCCGGCACCCCCACGGCCCCCCTCACTCTGGCACCTCCGACCCCAGCCCCCCCCTTTGGCCCCCAGCCTCTGCCCTGGGGCCCCCTCACCTGCAGCCCCAGCCCCACCCCCCCCCGCTCGGCCCCACCGCCCCTCTCGCCCTGCCCACGGCCCCCTCAGGACCCCTCCGAGCTGCCCCAGGCGCCCCCCGCCCAGCCCCGCCTGCCCCCCCTGGGCCCCGCCGCCCGGGCCGCAGCGGGCCGCGAGGGGCCCCGGGCAGGGCCGGGCCGGGCCGGGCCGGGCCGGGGGCTCCGCCAGGCCGCGGCCTGCGCCGGCCGTCCCCACCCGCTCGCCGGCGGCTGCCCCCCCCTCCCCGTCCCCGCGGCGCGGGCGGCTCCTCACCGGTCTCGGCGGGGCCGGGGCACCGAGGGGCGGAGGAGCGGAGCCGCCGCCTCAGACACCAGCGCCGCCGCGCAACGCACCCTGCTGCCCAGCCCCGGCCGGGCGCGGGCAGGGCTGGCCCCGCCCCGCCGCCCCGACTGGCAGCGCCGCCCACCAATGGGCGCTGGCGCCGCGGGGCGCGCGGGGGGCGGCCCGGCGGGGAGGCGGGGCCGGGTGCGGCCGCCAGGTTCGGTTGCGACGGCGGCGCGGAGGGAGGGCGGTGAGGGGGCGGGGTCGCTGCGGAGCGGCGGGGGTAGCGGCCAATCGGCGCGCGGGGCGGGGAAAGGGGCGGTCGCATGTAAATATCTCATTAATATTAATGAGAGGGTCGCCGCGGGAACGGGGCGCGCTGCGGCGGCACGTGGCGCCCGGGGCGCGAGGCACCGGGACCCGCCGCAGCCCCGGGGCAGCGGGACGGGCCCCCCCGGATCCCTCCGGCATCGCCCCGGGATCCCCCCTCTGCTCCCCGCCCCAGGGCCCTCGGTGCAGCCTGGCTGTGTCCCCGCGAGATCCCGGGGCACCCCCAAAAAACCGGGGTGCTGGGCTGCCCGCTGCCCCCGCAGCCCTGCCCAGCCCCAAGGGCGGGGGGCGCTGCGGGGGCGACGCTCCGCGGGCACCCCCAGCCATGGCGTTATCGCCCACTGTGCGGCACGGCCAGACGGGTGGGCTGCAACGGGCCCGTGGTGAGGGGCACGGCACGTGGAGTGTCATGGTGCTGCCAGGGCAAAGCCCGGCGCGGGACCCCATCTCTTGGCCGGGGCCCAGGGAACCCGCGAGTGGCCTCACCCCCGGGTCCCCTCCTGCCACCGCCACCCGCGCCCACCCGGGACCACCGACGGCTGCGTGGCCACTGGCCCCGGCCAGCCGGGGAGAGGAAGGGCCGTGGGACGCCGCTGCCGGGTCCCTCCTGATGAATCTTGCTCTGAGTCACCCATTTCTTTAAACGTCCCCTTCCCTTTCCAGCGCGGGGGGGCAGAGCCTCCAGCCGGCCTGGAAACCCCCTCCGTGACCCTGCTGCGGGACTCCCCAAACCCCCCGAGCCCCTCGGGCAGAGCCTTTCCAGCTCAGGGGCTGCAGTGCCCGGCAGCCCGTGGGTTGGGGGCGAGAGGATGGGCCCGTGCCCCTGGGCAGAGCCCCCAACCCCGCTGTCCCCCCCCGATGCTCTGGCCCCAGGTGCAGCAGCCCTGGGGCTGCTCTAGCTTATACCGGGAGGGGACGGGCTCTGCCCAGCCCTGCGTGCCGGGGGGCCGCGGCCCCGGTCTCCCCCCACCCTGGGCCCCAGCGGAGCCGCTCTCCCTGTGCAGCGAGGGGAAAATCCAGGGGGATGAATCAGCAGCGGGCGGGAGTCACGCTGCCAGCGCCGGAGGAGCAGGAAATCACGCTCGCCGGCCCGGCACCGCCGTGAATCGAGGCTTTGATTCCCCCAGCTGCCGCCAGCACAGGGCGAGCGCGGCTGGCTGGGTCCCGGTGGTGCCTGGCTCCCGGCTGCGGTGCTGGCGGGGTGAGGGGGGCCCGGTGTCCCCCACGGGAGTCACCGTGGGGGGATGCAGCCACGTCCCCGGGGCAGGAGGGGCAGAGGATGCTGCAGCCATCACTCCCCGGCAGAGCTTCCCAGCACATCCCAGCGCTGCGCCGACGTGCGGCTGGGCCACACCAGTACGCACCAGCTGCCGCTCCAATCCCAGCATGACATGAGATGGAGAAACGCTGGGTCCGGGCTGTCCCCGCCGGCTCCCCCTGCCCCGATGGGGACGTGGCCCCGCTGCCGGGCGCACGCCAGCCCTCGCTGGCGGCTGTGCTGAGGTTGGGCTGAAAACTCAATAATCCTGTTAGTGGGAAGGCGGCTGATTTTTCCCCTAATCCAGTTTGCTCCCATATGCCCTCGCCCGCGGTGTTATAAGACGCTTTGGCCACAGATGGGGCTGCACCGGGCATGCGCCGGGGCACGGGGGGGAACCCCCCGGCTTTGGGCCGGCGCCTCGAGGGGTGCAAGGGCCACGAGCGCTGCCAGGAGTCTTCCCCCCACCGCCCTCCGTGGGGGGGACACAAGGGACGATGTCCCACGCAGCCACCAGGTCCCGGCATGACGCAAGGTGCCAGGAGCTGGTTTGGGTCCAAAACACTGGATTTGTGCTTTTAAGCATTTTTACGGCCGCGGGCTGCAGCGACGGCTCCTCATCGGCTGGGGGAGCGACGGGAAACGGCTGCACCACGGCTCGTTCTGCCACTCGCTAATTAACGCTCAGGAACGGCTTGTTTAAAACCCCGGGCCCGGGGGAAGCACCCGGTGCCCTGCGAGGGATCGTCCGTCTCGGTCCTGCACCGCTGCCCGGCCGGGCTCCCGGCTGCGGGTTTCGGGGTGCTCAGGGTGCCCCTGGCCCAGGTGGTCCGATGGCTGCTGGGTGCCAGGCTTGGGCACGGGGGGGCTGCAGTGGCCAGAGCCACCCAGACCCTCCTGGGAGCAAGTGACCTTCTCTGAGAGCAAGAGCATCCCTAGGGACATCCCAAGGGACATCCTGATGGACGTCCCAAGGAGCACCTTGAGGGACATCCCTCGGAGCATCCCAAGGGACGCCCCACACTGCAGCGGGACCGTGGGCCCCCAAAGAGCCTCTCCTGCTCCGGGGTGACTCAACGGGCACGGGTCCCCATCCGCACTGGCCAGGGCGGGGGGACAGCGGGGGGACAGAGATGGGGGACGGGAGACCCGGGAATGGGGGGACAGAGATTTTCTGTCCCCAAGCGGAAGGCGTTGCAGAGCAGCTGTGAACGCTGGGGGTGTCTCAACGCAGGAGTCCTGACTTTTGGTGTGACAGTGCCCGGGGGGCCGCCCCCCCCCCCCCCCCAAAAAAATACCTGTGAGCCCCCCCAGCCTTGCCTGGGCTGGGCCTCCGCAGTCCCGGGGGATCCAAGGGGGTCCCAGCGGGTGGGGACCGGCACCAAGCGTCCCTGCGCCCGCGTGTGCCCATCCCGCTCTCCCGCCCTGGCGCCCACCGAAGGTCCCAGCTGCCCCCAGCCCATGGGAGGGACGTGGGGACGGGAGCGGTGACATCCCCGCGGAGCCGTGACCATCCCCACGGAGCCGTGACATCCCCACGGAGCCGTGCCCTTGCCAAGGCCCTTGCAGCCTGCGGCAGCCCCGCTCCCCCCGCCGCCCCCCCGCCCGCGCCCACGTGCCCACGCGGCTCCCGCGCCCGGGGAGCAGGTGGTTTCCATGGCAACAGGCATGATGACGCACGCACCGCGCTCCCACCCCCTCCCCACGGGGCCGCCAGCCCGCGCTGGCAGCGAGGGGCGGGGGGCACCCACCGGCGGCTGGGGGCTGCCGGGGCGCGCGGGCACGCAGGCACACACGTGTGCGCACGGTACGGCACGTGCGTGCACGCGGTACGTGCATGTGCATCGGCACAGGCGCTTGTACGCGTGTGTGCGTGCTTGCACACGCGCTGTGCGCACGCACCTGTGCCTGCATGCCGTCATGCATGCACCGACATGGATGCACACGCGTGCACACGCGTGCACACGCATGCACCCCCACCCCTCCTTTCACCCCCTTCGGGCCGAGCCGTGGCCTCCCCACCTGGTCCCGAGCCCCCGGCCGGGTGCTGCTCCGCGGGGACGCAGGGGCATTTCTCATCTCTTTATTGAAGGAAGACTATTTCTAGAATAAAGGCTACATCGTAATGTCACCTTGTCCCCTGGGCGCTCGGGTCGTGTTGTAAAAAGCTGGGGGCAGGGGGAGCCGGGCGCAGCGCAGGGGCCCAGCCTGCCCGGGGACACCCCCTCGGGGACACCCCCTCGGGGACAGCCCCAGGGCCCCGGTGGAGGGTGAGCGGGGCCGGAGCGAGGGGACAAACCCCGCTGGGACGAGGGGCTGGTGACAGCGCGGGGGCCCCGCTCCGGCCACGGGGGGAACAAGCAGGGCTGCACCAGAGCTGGGGGGGGGTCGGAGGGGGGGGGTCGGGGGTCCCCGGGGTGTGGGGCCGGGCCACCCCCAGCAGGGATTCTGCGGGAGCGAGGGGACGCTGACCGCCGGCGGGGCACTGCGGCAGGGAACAGCAGCGCCCATCACCGTGGCATCGTGGCCCAGGCGGGCTGCGGGGCTCATCCTGTGCGGGAAGGGGGCAGCGGGGGGTGGGGGGGGGCCCGTATGGCCGCGGGGCCGGGGGTCTCGGGCCGGAGCTCACCAGGATTGTGCTGGGTCAGGACCTCCCTCGGACCCGATGCTTTGTGCTTGGGCTGGCGGCTCCGGGCTGCGGCGCCGGGACGGGGCTGGAGGCTCCAGGCTGCGGGGGCAGGAGGGGCCACGGTGCCAGGAACGGGGCTGGGGGCTCGGGGGCAGCGGGCACCATGCGGGGGCTGCTCCCGTCCCGGGTCTCTGCCTGCAGGAGCAGAGCGCTATGGCGTGGGGACGGGGGCACGGGGAGGGCCTGGGACGCGTGCGACTGTCCCCAAGGGTGACACCAACACCCCCACGTTGCACCGTCCTTCCCACCCACGAGGACCGATGTGGGCTCCCCCACCAGGGAGGGGACGGGGATGGGGACGGGGACTGGCAGGTGCCGTCGGTTGAGCTGCAGAGTGCGTGTGGGGGTGTGTGCGTCCGTGTGCTCCCCGGCGGTGCCCGGACGCGTGTCCCCGGTCCCGCTGTGCCGGGCGCGGGGCGGTCGAGCATCCCTCGGCTTGGCGGGACGCCCCGTCTTCGCCCCCAGACCTGGGGCGAGCGCAGTCCACGCCACCGGCGCGCCACGGCGTCCCCGCACAGTCACAGTGATGGCATGGAGGACAAGGGGACGGCCCCGCTGCGATGCCACGTCCAGTCGTGGGGGGGGAGAGGGGGGGACCGGGGGGGGGTGGGGGCCAGTCCGGGGCTCTACATGATGCTGCACTTCCCCTTGATTTTGTCTGTCCTCTTCTGCTTGCTGGAGCGCTTCCCGTCGATGGTGAGGCTGACGTTCCTCCTCTTCTCCAGGTTCAGCAGCTCCTGGAAGAGCTCCTTGACGTTGTAGTTCATCTTGGCCGAGGTCTCCATGAAGGCGCATTTCCACTCCTTGGCCACGGCCTCCCCCTCCCTGCTCTCCACCTCCCGCTGGGTCTCGTCGCACTTGTTGCCCACCAGCATGATGGGGATGCTCTCCACCGTGCCCTTGATCTGCACGATCTGCTGGTAGATGGGCTTCAGCTCCTCCAGGGACTGCTTGCTGGTGACGGAGAAGACCAGGATGAAGGCATGGCCCTTGGAGATGGAGAGGCGCTGCATGGCCGGGAACTGGTGGCTGCCCGTGGTGTCGGTGATCTGCAGGGTGCAGACGCTCTTGTCGCAGCTGATGACCTGGCGGTAGGTGTCCTCGATGGTGGGGATGTAGGTGTCCCGGAAGGTCCCCTTCACGAAGCGCAGCACCAGTGAGCTCTTGCCCACGCCGCCAGCGCCGAACACCACCACCCGGTAGTCGTTGCTCTGCTCTGGCATCTTGCCCCGGAGATGCTGTCGCCGCTGCAAGGGAGAGGACAGAGGGAGGCGTCATGCCAGGAGCGGGGGCTTCGGGATGGACCCCCCCCACCCCGGGCACTACTCCGCGGGGGGAATGGGGCAGCCCCCCCTGCCCCTGGCTCACAGCCCCCTTTGAGATGCAGCCCCCCCTGCTCCGACCGGGCCAACGCAACTGGAGGGTCCTGGCCCCCCCCGTGCCCTTGAGACGCCCTTGCTGGGCGGCCGGGGCAGGATGGCACTCACCGCCCCTGGGGTGCAGCAGCATTTGCTATTTTTACCAGCCGCCCGCTGCGGCCATATGGCCGAGCCGCGGCCACCGGCACAGCAGCTGTGGCCGAGGCTGCCGGGGCAGCCTGCGGTTGGGGGGGGCGACACCAGGCACCTGCGGGACCCCCGGAGCCCCCGGGCAGCAGGAGCAGCCCCGTGGGGCAGCTGCCGGCCCAGCGAGGACCCGGTGGTACCCGGAGCCCCTGACCGGCCCCTCCGGCTCTCCCACGTGCGGCTGCTGCGGCTGCCAAGTACGGAGGTGCCATTTCACGCACAGACCTCGGCGCCTGCCACGCTGCCCAGTGCCCTGCCACCCCGCGCCGTGCCCTGCCACCCTGTGCCACCCTGTCCTACCCTGTGCCATGCCGCCCTGTGCCACCCCTCTGCTCCACTCCCACCCCGGGGATGCAGCGGGGAGTGGAGAGACGTGGGCACCAGGCGAGAGTGTGGCATGGCTGCGGGCTCGTGGCCTGCAGGCTCGGAGACCCCCATGGCCGCCCTCGTGCTGCCAAACCTCGGTGCCCGCTCGCAGGGGATGCACGGGCCCGGGCAGGGTCCCCCCTTGTGCCCCCCCCCCCGAGCGATGTGGCCCCGGGGTGTGAAACGAGGGGGCACAAAGAGCCGCTGATGCTGAGCCCCAGGCTGAGCACCGCCTCGGCCAGGCCCTGCCTCAGTTTCCCTGCTGCAGCACAGGACTGGGCAGCACCAGCTTTGCCCCATGAGGTGTCCCCGGCGCACGCGGGAGCATCACAGACCCTCGGGGCCGTTAAACCTGCCGTGGGACAGGGATTCCGAAGGCGCCCGCCACAGGCGACGAGCGGGGCGGGAGAAGAGGGGAGGGGCCCCTGGGCGCTGCTGCGGGGAAGATGCTGGAGGGGGTCAGGTCTGTCCCCAGCCAGCTCCGCTCCCGCCACCCTCCACCTCAATTCAGGGACCGACGGGCCTGGAAGGGGGGGACGGGAGAGTGCCTCGGGCAGCCCTGTGCTGGCGGCCGCCCCGGGCACCGCAGCTCCCTCATCCCCGGGCACCTCTGGGGGAACCAGCCTCTTCCCACGGCCGCTGCAACCCCACCCCGTAGCACCGGAGGGTCTGGACCCCGCAAGCAGCCCCAATACCCCGGCACATCCCCAAACACCCGGGCGGGTGCTTGGTGCCTGGAGAGCCGGGCGAGCAAGGGGTTGGGAGCCGGGGAAGGAGCCCATCACCGCAGCCTCCAGCACCCGAGGAGCTCGTCCCATTGTAGGCTCCCCGGGCACAGGGCAGAAAAACGCCCCTTGGATCCCACCACATCGGAAGCGTCACTGGCACACGGGGGACGGGGACGGAGCAGGGCCCGTGGCTGAGCCAGTGCGTGGGAATGTCAAACCTCAGCCAGGGCTGGCGACGGTCCTGCCCGTCCCACCTGCCCGCGGCGCAGCCGAAAGCGCCCCCGGCCTCGCGGCCACGGTGTGGGGCGTTGGGGCCGAGGGGCTGGGCTGGACGGGCCTTCACGGCGCCCGGCGGGTGCCCAAAGGCCTCTGTGGCCTCTGCCCAGCAGCGCCCCAACCCCAAACAGCCCCCTGTGCCTGCGGGTCCAGACCACGGCCTCCCCTCGGCTCCCGGGGATGGGGCCACCCACCAGCCGGGGGCAGAGCCTGGGACTGATCCTTCCCGGGGGGGCTCTGCACCCCCCCCCCAGCACTCCCCAGCATCCTCCCACTCGGACCCCCAGTGCTGGGGGAGACAAACGGCAGGTGGGGGGTCTGGGGGTCGGGATGGAGGGCAGGGGCAGGGCAGGGGCAGGGTGGAGGTGAAGGAGCAGGGGCAGGATGGAGGGCTGGAGGGCTGGGGCAGGATGGAGATGGAGGGGCAGGAGAAGGGGCAGGAGAAGGGGCAGGAGAAGGGGCGGGATGGAGATGGTGGGCAGGAGAAGGGGTGGGATGGAGATGGAGGGACAGGGGAAGGGGCAGGAGAAGGGGCAGGATGGAGATGGAAGGGCAGAGGCAGGGGCAGGATGGAGGGATGGAGGGGCTGGGGCAGGATGGAGACGGCGGGCAGGAGAAGGGGCAGGGAAGGGGCCGGCCGGAGGGGCAGGGGCAGGGACCAGGGTCCCACCGCCCCGGGCCGGGGTCCCGGCCCCGCTCCCCAGCCGTGCCCTGCCCTTGCCGGGGGCCACCCCCCCCGGTTCCCCCCGCCGGAGGCGGCTGCCCCGTTCCCGCTTCCCCCGGCTCCCCGCCGCGCCGGTCGCATTGCGGTGCCCGCCGCCTCACCGTGTCCTGCCCGGGATCCGCCCTTGGCTGCGGGCTGCGCGGCGGCCTCAGCGCATGGCCCGGCCCGGGGCGGTCCCGGCGCGGCGGCTCCGGTCCGCTCGGCGCGGCGGGGCTCGGCTCGGCGCGGCGGGGCTCGGCCCGGCCCGGCTCGGCTGGGCTCGGCTCGGTGCGGCGGGGCCGGCTCGGCTGGGCTCGGCTCGGCTCGGCTCGGTGCGGCCGCCGCAGAGCCGATCCCGCCCCGCCGCCGGCCCCGCCCGCCGCGCCCGCCCCGCCCGGGGCCGCCGGACCCCCGGGCCCAGCCCCGAGCGGCTCCGGGACGGGGCGGCGGCGGGAACGGGCGGGACGGGGACAGACGGACGGGGACAGACGGGATGGGGACGCACGGGCAGGGACAGACGGACAGGGATGGGGACAGACGGACGGGGACAGACGGGATGGGGATGTGCGGGCAGGGACACACGGAGAGGGATGGGGGACAGACGGGGATGGGGACAGGGACACACAGACAGGGACAGATGAAGATGGGGACGCACAGGCAGGGACAGACGGACAGGGATGGGGACACACGGGGATGGGGACACAAGAACAGGGGTGGGGACACAGGAACAGGGACACACAGACAGGGATGGGGACGCACGGACGGGGACGCACGGACAGCGATGGGGACGCACGGACAGGTGTGTGGACACACAGACAGGGACCACACACGGACACGGGCACAGCTGGGGACACAGACAGACAAGAGGAGGAACACGGATGCACAGACAGGGATGCACAGCCAAGGGACACGAGGATGGGGACAGAGACCCACAGATGGTGACGGGGGTACGCAGGGACACACAGACAGGACAGACGGACGCCGACACCCCGAGCTGGCGGGGTGCAGGCAGCGGCAGGGTGTCGTGAGCCCCCGTGGCAGTTGGGGGTGGCCCAGGCAGTGGGCCTGGGGACACAGCTGCCTGCGCTGCCACCGTGTCACACCAGCACAGGACCAGGAGCCCGTGCACGGTGGCACCACAGGGGCTCTGTCACCAGCCGCAGCGTCCCCTCCCCGGGTGCCGTGGCAGAGCGGGGTCAGGAGCCCCAAAACCCCGGAGGGGCCCTGGCCGGGAGCAGAGCTGCCCCTCGCAGCAGTACCCGGGCCACAACCCCCCTGCGAGGGGACATGCTGGGGGTCCTCGGGTGGCACCTGGCGGGGCTGTGGGACCCCCAACCCACCTCCCCGGTGCCGGCCGAGCCCCGCCGCCACTGGCCGAGTGGGATCGGGGCCTGAGCAGCTTGGTGGTACGGGCTCAAGGGCTGACCGTCCCCGGCAAGGCCGCACGGCGGAGGGGCCGGCTCCTGCTCCGAGGGTCCTGCAGCCGAGGCACGGCCCCCCGAGAGCCGCGGGGCTCTGCTGCCGGAGGAAAGCCGGCATGGGGGACAGGGGGGCCGGAGCTTGAGGCGACCAGGGGCTCCGGGAGTTCGAAGGTCCCTGCCAAGGTCGGGGTCTGCCGGCGCTGGGGACCGCGGCCGGGGGCTGCCAGGCCGGGCTGTGTGACTCACGCTCACTCCGGAGCAGCAGCAATTAAAATCCGCAGCTGCTATTAATAGCTGCCGGCAGAGGAGCGGGGCCATGGCAGCACCCACGTGGCTGTCAACACGCATCCCATTGAGAAGCGCTGCCAGGCCCAGCGGGAGCAGGGGGGGGGGGGCTGTGACCGCCTCTCCCCCCGGGCCCCCGCGGGGGACACCAGCCTTCCCCCCTCAGGGACAGGGCCCCGGCCAGCAGCCGCAGGGACGGGGTGGTGGGCAGCCGCAGCTCCCCCCCCCCCCCCCCCCCCCGATGAAAAGCCACCCTGCCGGGCGCCCCCCCACCCCTGCAGTCCCCCGCCGCGTTATTAGCTGGACGGATACTACTCGTTAGAGGAAATGAATGAGTTTCCTTGATCATTTTAGCTGCGGCTCCTCCTCCGTTTCATTCAGTCCCCAGCTCCCCGCCAAGCCTTACGCAACGGGGACGCTGCCGGCTGCGCCGGGGCGGCTGCACACGCAGGGCTGAATCACGCCGATGCCGAGCAGGCTGCGGGGCAGGAGAAGGGGGAAGCTGGAGGGTCCTGCCCCCGCGTTCCCCCTCCGAGCTCAGCGCAGCTCTGTGGGGGTCTGGCCGGCAGCCCCGTGCTGCCGCCCACCCAGTTTCTCCCCCCCCCCCATGGGATTTGACTCCCCGGGGGGCTCGGCCCACCCCGGGGACGTGTACGTGCGCCCGCTGCGTGATCCAGGCACCCAACAGCCGGCGGAGCGACGGGGGGCTTCAAACAAACAAGCGACACAAAGGGGAGAAGGCCAGAGCCTTTATTGGGAGCAGCAGATGGGGCTCATCCTTCTCCACTCCCAAACCAACCCAGGAGCGCTGCACTCCGCTGCTCACAGGTGAATAAACATCCCCCCCCCACCCCCCCCAGGCATCAGGGAGCCCCCCCAGGGAGGCGGGAAGAGGGGTGACAGCTCAGCCTCTCCCCGCTCCCCCGGCCAGCTCTGAGCCCAAACTCCACCAGAAGAAGGAAGGGTATAAAATGGAGGCTCCAGCCCACTCCCCCCACTGTCACACTGACCCCAGACACAGGGACCACGGCGGGGGGGGGGGGGGGGGGGGATCCCCGATCCCCACTCGCGTTAGCGGATCCCTAATGATCTTTTGGGCGCTGGTTAAAGAAACCTCCTCGCATCAACAGCTTGTCTTGGCTTTAGTACATCAGCCCCTGGATTGCAGATGGGGCCAGGCGGGAGGAAGGATGAGGAAGGTGAGGCAGGGGAAGGGGGTGCTAGGATACACCGGGCCCTCCTCCCTTCACCAGTACTCTGGGAGATGCTCACATCTGCCCAGATATGGGGGGGAAAAAAAAAACCCTACAAGAAAAACATTAGCTGCAGAAACTAAGAGGCAGAGGCAGGAACCCGAGAAGGGACACTCGGCGCTGTGCTCCCCGACACGGCGTCCCACCTCACCGCTCCCCTGCCTCGTCCCACCTGCCCGGGACGACCCCCAGCACGGAGAAACACCCGATGGGAGCGACGCTGCTCTGCACGAGCTGCCTGCGAGAAGTGAAATAACACACAGAGGTTTTACCACATGGAGGCGAATTACATTCTCATCAGGCCCTGCTAATTTGTGTCATCCGAGGCCTAAAATAACCCTCCCTCCCTCCTTCCACTCCAGGTTTTTCAAAGCAAGATTAATTGACTTTGGTATGCTGCAGCAATTAAAATACCGAGCACCAGGAACCGTCAGATGATCCTCATCAGCCTCCATATGCTGCAGCTGTGCCAACCACTGGCTCCAAGATGCTGCTTCACAGTCTCACCCATCCTTCTTCCCGCTCGGATCACGGTAACGGGGACTGCGCCATGGCGAACCCTGCTCTACATCGTTATAATTCCATCAGCGCTTCCAAAAAGCTTTGCTCTGCCTGCGGAAGCTGCTGCAGAAGCGAAGGCTACGTCTAATTAAAATGCATCCCCCGCGAGAGGCCGGCGAGGAGCGCGGCTGCGTTACCCTGCCGGGCTGCGGAGTGAGAGCCGCTCTCTTGCGTTACAGCCGCGGGAGGGAGCGGGGAGGGGCAGGTTCCCGGCTCCAGCCTCTGATCCGAGCTCCTCGCCTCGGAGGGCAAACCCAAAGGATGACGACGGGATCCGCAGCACGCTGAGCTTCCCCGGGGGCCGCGCTCTGGAGACAGGGAGAGACCTGCTCGCGCGCAGTCAGATTGCAAGTGCCTCTAATCATCCCTTCCACAACCTCATAAACCCCCAGGGAAGAGATTTCTCTCCTTTGAAGACACCGACAAAACGCCCTGCAAAGCCCCCGTAGCGCAGCTCTCGCTCACACAGCACGGCCACGTGAGCCTGCTGACAGCGAGAGCAGAGGCTCCGGGAGCAGCCCCGAAGACGTGTTCGATGGTGACTGCTAAACCCCTTTCACCGCAGACCATTTAAAACACAAGCACTTGCCCTAAAATATTAACGCTGGAAATTGCTGCTGCCCGTTTCTTACAAACTAATGGCGCCGAGTGCTGCAGACGGGCCTTCAGACAGGGGCCTGAGGATTTTCAAACGATACACGAACACGCTGCTGGAGGTTTTCTTTAGGGAACGCTCAACGTATGGATGAGACGGAGAGAACGAAGCGCGGGATGTGGCACGGCTTGGCCTCGTTTCTTCTGTTAATCACTCTGAGAAACAAAAGCTCCCAGAGCCACTTGTGGGTTAAAATGGAAGCTCTGCTCGGGGGGAGCTGCGGCACCAGGCACACCGAGCGGCCCCAGAAGGGATGTTATTTTTGGCAGTTATTACAACCAGGTTTTGCTCAAAACTAAGCTGGCAAAAGCAGCTTAGTGCAGCTGTGCGATCCATGATCCCACCTGCTTTTGACTTTATTTCCGTTATTGTTTCTCACCTTCTCAGAGCCCGAGAGCGAAGGAAGCAGCCTCTCAGCCACAGTTTCTGCAGTGGATGTGAGGGGAAGGAGGGAGGGGGCTGGCTACGCAGCCTAACAGGAAGCCACACGCCCGACGAGCTCTTTGCAGGCAGCCTTAGAACCAGATTCTTAATGTTTGTGTTGACTAGTCTCCGCACAAGCTGCTGCACCCGCAGACCCAACAGGCAGGGACAATACCTTGTGACACCTACACTGGGACACTCCTCATTTTTACCTCCCTCTGAGCACACAGGAAGAAATTCTCCTTCTTCAGCTCAATATGGAAATGCCGCCTGGACCGTGATGTTTCACTCGGCTGTTGAGCTCCAGTGTCCCCCCCTGGCTGAAGCGGCGGCTCATCTCCGGTGCCGTTTGCAAGGGGAGGAGGTGAGGTTTGCTTCCCATCGCTCTCATGCTCACCACTTGAAGAAGACCAGCCCAGCCAGAACTGTGTAGCCCAGCACCAGGAAGAGAACCTTCAAGAGACGGTCGTTCTTGTCTTCCAGCTCCTTCGCAAGGATCTCAAAGAAGGTGATGAACAAGAAAGTGCCCCCCGCGATGCCTTGCAGGAGCAGGGAAGTAATGTTGCTGGCCGCATTTTGGGTGCTCTCAATCCCCATCCCAATGCTGATGCCCAGAGGAATCATCAGGCTCACCGTCGCAGCCATCTTCACAGCGTCCTTCAGGGGCAACGAGGTCTTGGCCATGCTGATGCCCAATGCCACCGCTACCAGCGTCTCGTGAATGGCAACTCCTAGGAACAAGCTCATGACTTTGCCGCCCTCCTCCTGCAAGCCCAGGGCCAGTCCCTCGAAGATGGAGTGCGTACACAAAGCAAACGCCAGCCCGATGAGCCGTAAGGGGCTGGAGCGGGAGAGCTCCTGGATATTCAGGCCGTGGCTGTGGGAGTGGTGACCGAGTTCACTGTACAACGCGCGCCCTCGGGAAGATGCGATGAAGGGACTCTCGTATTCAGAGTCGCTCCCGACATCGGAACCGGCGTTGAAGGTCTCTAAGTCAATGAAGGAAGGCTTTTCCTTCTGGAAGGTCAAGATGAGCTGCTCCACAAAGACCGTCACAAAGAAGCCAACCATCATGATGGTCTCAGCCACCGGGTAGTCCGTGGTCACGTTCCCCTGCCTGAGAACTTCATCGAGCTGGAAGGAAGCAAACAATCTACAGTGAATCAATCACCTTCGTCCCTCTAAAGGGGAATATTCCTATTGCGTTCACACAACTCTAAATGGAACTAAATTGATCCATGATGCTTTAATACCCTTGTATACAGGCCTCAGCGTAAGAGACAGGGAACCTAGTTCCCTTCCAGCAGAAGGTTAGCGGCTGTCTGGAAGTGTTTTAAACACACGCTAAATGGCAGGAGTTTGAGCCTCACACCCCAGGCGATGCTCAGCCTCCTTCTGCATCAAAAAAAATCTCCAGTTACTCCACCCGGACAGTCAGCAGTAGCTGAACGGGAAGCGGGCGCAGCTCGCCCTCGTGATCTGAAGCACCAGGCACAGCACAGCCGTTTCTGAGCAGGCTTCGTGGGCCGCTCTGACAAGACATAGGCCCTTCACCTCCATTTCCACAGGGGCAGAGGTCTGGTGGCCTGGGCTCCTGCAGGGCAGGAGAGGGGAGGCTGGTTCCCCCCCGCCCAGGGGTCCCTAACATACTCAGTGGCACAGGTTCATTAAAATTGCTCGTAAGCAGTTACCTTTTCTCTCACGGCAGGCAGCAAGGCGTTGAAGCAGGTGGCCAGGAAGACTCCTCCTCCAAAAGAATTGCAGAGGGCAAGAACCTTCCTGGAGCGATGAGCTTTCTCATAATCAGCCTCAATTATCTTGACGGGGAGAAGGGACCCAGCCAGCATGAGGACGCAGATGCCCAGCAGACACAGCACTTTGGCGACCACGATCTTCATCGTGCTTCCTGGGGAACGCTCCCCGCCAAGGGCCCTGCGGACGGCAGCTGGTGGGGGTCCCTCCGGCCGCTGTTAGAGCGGGTGCATCGGCAGGCGACGGCACGGACAGACCTCGAGGGAAAGGTGCTCCTGGGCTCAGTACCTGTGGATGGGAGTAAAACGAGAGATTTTCCTAGATAAGCATATACCGTGCAGAACAGCACCTTGCATCCCAAAGCGCATGCCAGCCTCTGTACAGGCATCACCTTAACTCCCCAGAGGCAACGGGTGGAGATGACAGCGGCAGCACCTCACGCACAATGGGGTAGAGGAACAGCAGAGAAGAGAAAATTTAACTGCAGCAACCAGTAGCTTAAAAACCGTGTAAGAATTGCACTGGCCACACAGAACTGGCACAGCCTCAGGATTTAGAGACTTCATTTGAAACACCTACACAGTGACAGACACAAAACACTTGATCTTGCAGAAAGATCCACCTGAGTCCAACCAAAGGATCAAGTCTTTGGTTTTTAACCATGAGAAATGAATATGGGCTTGAGCTGGTGGCTTTTTATCAACCAGAAACGAACTTAAAGATCTCCAACGTTCACACGGGTTTTTTTCGTACTGCCCTTGAATCTAGACGGTTGGATTCATCCCTGCTCGGTTTCCTGAGCCACCGTCACCATCTCGCCAGGGTGGGTCGCAGCCTCTACAGTCGGTTGTTTGCTCTGTACCAGGAGTCAGTGGAAGTTTCGATTGCTGATCAATACGCACGTCTCTAAAGGGAAACCCCTATGGAGAAATTCACTGCAAGGTTCTCTATTGTCCATAGGGTGTAACAAAAGAGGAAGAGGTTGTTTCACACCAGAGAAAAATGCAAGATGTGAGTTGCCTAGGTCACAAAAATTGACTCAATCCGAAATGTAAAAGCGTTTCCCTTCAGGTTACATGCAGCGGCAGTGAAACTGGTTTTCCTAAAATCATTTTACAAAATCAACAATGTTAAATCTATTTATAAAAATACATAAAACATGAACAGGTCCCTCTACTGCTGCTCGTTCTTGCAGCAGCACAGCCAGCACCTCGGAGGATTTCGCTTACCGAAACTGACTTTCACTTGCACCGAACTGACTTGCAAAGTCAGATCAACGGCACCTCGAGAAGGTTCTCTTGCAGGTCACCCAGGTAAGGGCTGCCAGAGAGCCCCGAGCACTGACGAGACACTGCAGCGTGTATCAGGGTAACGAACTAACACAGAACGCTTCCAGCCACGCTGACACCCGCACCCGTGATGGACAAGGTAAGTAATTGGATACCTGCTTGTTGGAGCGGCAAATTAATTTTAATACAGAAGATTCCTGAGGCTAAAGTCTCCCTTGAGGGCTGACAGTATTAATCACTATCACCATTTCTGCGCAGTGGACTGCATAAACGGTGCTTTTATTGAAAGGGAAGTGGGAGACTGAATGACTCTGTACTTGGTAAGGGAGTTTAAAGCCTTTTTCCAAGTTTGCAGTTCAAGCAGGAGTGAACAAAGAGGTCATGGCGGTCGGGCCATCTGCGGCAGGTCTGGTTCTCAGCTGGGTATCCACGGGAAGCGATGTTCATCAGAAGAAAACCCTGCTCAGATGACACTGATTGACTCACTCCCTGGTGAACCCAGCAGACGAGCCAGGTCTGAACAAGTCCAGAGCCTGAAATCTCGGTGTACGTTGTCAGGGCTTCCGCAGCAGGCAGCCTGTCACTGCGGCTGACGAGCAGGCTCCCTCTCCAGAGACGACGACTCCAGGACTGCCAACGCTCATCAGCGCTGTGCTGACACAGCTAACGAGTCACGCCGCCTTTGTAAAGCACGCGCTGCAGTTTCAGCGTCAACAGAATGACAAGGTTTTCACCTCGCATGGCGACGGTGTGTTGTTATGCCAAGCTTCTCAAACGAACTCTCTCAGAAAACGATGTTAGCAACGATGCCTTGGGATCACAGATCACGAGAGCTTGCGGCTGCACCTGCTGGGTGCGAAGGCACCACCCACACCCGCTGCGTTAGGCAGGCAGGCAGCTCCCAGGACAGAGGAGGGGAGGAAAAACCTCCTTTTCCAGAATTCACACCTCCCCTGGAACACGCCTGGCTTCCACTCAGAAATTCAGAAACCCCCTAACCTAATTTTTTTTTTTTTTTTTTTCTTTCTTTTCTTTTTTTTAACTCACCAACAGCCCCCAAAGCAGCATAAAGCCTCAAGCTCTCGACAGCAGGTGGAGCAGCCGCCCTTCAGTGCCCCCTGACCTGGGGCGGAAAGCAGCTTAGCAAAAAACGAAGCGGTAAGTACAAGAAATACCTTGTGTTTCTCCTCGCCTGCTCCTTCCGACAGCCCAGCGTTCGGGAGCCAGTGCTGCCAACGTCCGGATTATTTTGTCAGCCCAAAAGCTTCTGTAACAAAGAATTAACTGAGGACAGGTACTGCTCGGCTTAGTGGCTATTAGATAAAGCGGACAGCCCTCTGTGGAAGAAAAAAAGGGTTTCCTTATGCGTGAGCCTTTAAATCTCAGTTTTTCTATTAAAAACACACGCTCACGATGCCCCCAACACACCGGCACAGCAAAGACAGCGCGGTGCTGACTGCCAGTGCACAGAGACCAGCCCGGATTCCCCCAGAGCCGCGCTTGTCCCAGCACCTCCCAACACCTGAAGCCACTATGAAATCACCCTGGTCACCCTGGAGAAGGGGGGGGGGGGGGTGCTGGCTGGGGGGGGCTCCTCCCAGGCCGCCAGAGCGGGCCTAAGCCTGCTTGAGCGCCCCAAAAGGCCGTAGAGACTGGGGGGAGGGAGGGAGGGGGGGGGCTACAAGGGTTGCTGGGAGCGGGGTGTCCCTCACAGCTGGGGACGGGGCCCAGCCTGGAGCCCCGCTCTGCCGTGGGGCGGGCGGCCCTGTCACCCCGCACCCCAAAACCCCGCCACCGACACCCCCCCCCCCCCCCCAGTTACCTCAGCAACAGCCCCCCAGCCCGGCCGTTACCCCCGTAACGCCTCCCGGTCCCCCCCAGCCCCGCCATTACCTCACGAAACCGCCCGCCCCCGGCCCCCCCCTTACCCCGACCGCCACCCCCGGTTACCCCGGCAACGGCCCCCTCCCCTCGGCCCCCCCACTCACGCGCCGGCTCCCGCTCGCGCCCCGTCCAGGCGGCCTCCGCAACGGCGCCCGCCCACGACGCCCTCCCATTGGCCGCGGCGGGAAGACCGGCTGCCCATTGGCCGCGAGGCGCGCCCGTCAGGCCGCCCACGCCCTGCGGGGAACCTCTCCTAGCGCCCGTCTCGGCGTTGCGGGGCGCCGCCGAGTAGCGCCCGCGGGAAACGCGGACCGCGGCGGCGGGTTCCGGGACAGCGCCGGCCCCGCAGAGCTGTCCGGTGCGGCCGGTGCTGAGCGGGCCGGAGCCGCCCCCCCGGGAAAACAGCGGGGTCCGGGGTCACCCTGGAGCTGGCCAAACCGGCGGAGGAGACCCTCAGCCAGGGACGAGCATCCTCCACCGCTACATTCCCTATTGCTGCAGGTTTTCAGCCGCTTTTAGTTAAAGAAACACGTAAATTTGGTTAAAATAGCACAAACCAGTAGCTGCAGAGCAAAAGTGGACCTAAAAAAAAAAAATACCAGGGTTTTTTTTTTGCTGTCAGCATGCTCCCCAGAGGAGTTAGGAAGTGTGGGAGTCTGGAAGGAAACCTGCTCCGCCGAAAGCGGGCTGCCAGCTCCCCACTGCGAGTTCAGCCGCAGGCAGAGGGAGGCGGGTGGCACCCGGAGCCCGTCCCCAAACCCAGCGTCCTGCTCTGCCAGCCGATCCTTCCTCCTCCTCCATCGAGGACTGGCTACGGCCTGACACGGGCAGGAGCGCTCCCCTCCCCGGGAGAGCTGCACACTGAACTCAGCGGTATGAGAATAAAAGCGTGGAGAGACACGAGGAAATATTGCAGCTACAACAGAGCAAGGAGGGTAAGGAGGGGGGGGGGGGCAGCCCTGAAACGGTCTGAAAAAGAGGAGGAAAAAATCCCTGCAGTTTCCTTCTTTTCAATAATCCTTGAGCTTTTCCTTTCCACGCTGTCCTACAGTCCCAGGTTACAGAGAACTTAAAGGGGGGCGGCCATGGAAAGGAAGAGTTCCCATCTCCGTGCTGCAGAAATACACAGGAGGAACATTTCAGCAGGGAAGAACAAAGAGAACTGGACGGGGCCGATAAAACCCATCCGTAGGCTGCGCCTCGCAGCCCTGAGGGAGCGGAGCCCTGGCCCCGCACAAGCCTCTGCGGTCAGCGGCGTTGGGACCCTTCAGTCACCCGGGCAAGAGGGATAACAAAGAAAGTGTCCAAATATTTTATTCTTCACAAGTTACATTAACCACATATTACTTTATGGAGCATTTACAAATCATTCTTTTCTTGGTATTAACCTTCAGATACACCTGCTCACTCACACCGCCAGGTCTCCTGAAAGGGCGTTTTCTATCTCACACCTGCCCGCCTTTTTTGCCCAGCAGTCAGGCCGTGAACACGCCTTCCCCACCACAAATCAAACAACTACTTTAAAAACAACTCCGAGGTCGATGGAAGAGTCTCTGGCCTCAACTAGTGAACTTTTAGTTTAGGGGAACTGGCCAGGAGCCTTCTGCTCACCCCAGGAAGGACGCGGGTAATTCTAGAGGGGTGGAAAGCTGCGGGTCCCTCGAGCTGGCTACAGGAGCTCCCCCCCCCCCCCCATCTCACACACCATACGCTGAGGCCAATCCCCCACGTTGAACCAGCAGCCGCTTGATTTCTTACTATCCAAGCAGCATTTTTATTCCTCCTGCTCTCTGCTCAGGCGCCCTCTGTTCCTACCGTTAGCACAGTCAACCAGGTTGATTACTTACATGCATAAAAGATTAAAAAAGCAGGGAAAAAAAAAAACCCCTTTAAACACCAAAAACATCATATCTTTCTCACTGTCCACCTGACTAGTTCACAGATTGGATCATTCCAACAACATAGCCATAATTACTAAACACTAGACAAGTTTTTGTCAGGACTGGGGAGGAACCCCAAGAAGTGTACCTGGAAACACTCACCAGAGGAGCAGTCGCGCGTGGGCACGTTCTACCCGGCCAGTCCCAACCCCCCCTCCCCCCGACACATTTACACTAACCTCTGAGAGGCGACCACCAAACCCCCGCGTATTGACGACACTGGCCACGTTGCTACAGACCTGAATGAGAAAGGCAGTGAATCTAATCAACAGAAACCCTGTTCCTGGAGGCAAGAAGATCCCGAGATCTCCAGAGTGTTCAAGCAGTACTGTCTCGTAACCGGCAGGAAGATTAAACGGGGCAGGATGGGGGTTAGGTAGGACTCGAACACTTCTTTGAAGTGGCACGTGGGCAGAAAAGTGAAGACGTCCTGTAGTGAAGAGTGCATCGTTCTTCAAAAACGGGTTAAAAAATTCCCATGTAGCAAATAACATAGAAATGTAACAGTGTAGTTAATTTTCTGAGTTTCTTTAGAAAGACTGTCGGTGCTGGTTTGTGTTCAGCTTGCTGGATCTTCCAGAAGAAAAAAAAAAAAGACTAATGGAAAGGCTGAGGGGGAGGAGCGGGGACGAAGACTAGGGAAAGGAAGCGTGAATCTGTCTTTAACATGCAGGTCATATAAAGTATTTTGTTTTTCCATTATTTTTCCCCCCTCTTGGACACTTCCAACTCAAGAAATGGCAACACGCACATGGCTTCCAGTTTTTAAAGCAAAGAACGTAGTTCCCACGGACTGCGCTGCAGAGAGAGAAGACAAGACATTTGCAAATTCAATCTTTAAAGAAAATAAAGTGTCCCTTTAACCACCACGAACACTAGATAATGAAACTCGTTTGTCAGTCACACAAGGCGTGAGGGAAGTTCTTATTCACCACTCCTCAGGGCTGAGCCTTGCATCTGAGGCACAGCACCAGCAGTACTGACGCAGAGAACCCAGGCTGTACAGAGGGGAGACACACCAAATTGCTAAATTAAGGCACAAGACAGATATTGCAGCCAAAATACATAAATTCCCCCTCAGCTGGCCACAGTACAGCAGCACTCCCGGCCACAGCCTCACCTGGAGTGCTCATTCCTGCTGATCTTCGTTACTGGCACTTGGAGTTCGACTCCTAATCTGGCTCCGTAGCTGCTCTATTAGTTCAGGATTCTGCTGCTGCATCTGCTGAGCGAACTGCTGGCCCCTGAAGGAGAACAAGCAACAGTCCTATCAGTGCTCACACACACAAACACGGTCTGGTGCTAGGAAACTCTTTACAGCCGATTGTCAAAACTCTACTCTAACAACTAGTTCACATCACCAAAAGAGGCAGTACTTCACCCAACATTTAAGCCTTCCTCAACTGGTAAATTAAGGTTCCACTTCTAGTCAGAAAAAACCCAAATCCATTTACTGACCAAGGCAACGGGAAACACCCAGCTCTCTACTCACGCTTGTATGAGGCTGGCAAGATCATTCGTGGAAGGGCTGGTGCCTGCTGCTCCCATGGCGTTGTGGCCACCAGAAATCATCCCGGACATGCTGAGGAAATAAGATATTGCTCAGGGCAGGAAAAAAAAACCCGCAGAAATTGTTTGGTTTACGCTGGGAGGGGACTGTCAGGATAACGGGAGCACCTTCCCACACTGATTGTGAAGTTACCTGCAAGGGAATCTTCTGCAACAACTTTTTGTGCATTAACTGCAGAAGAGTCACTGTAACATTGAACTGCACAACATGTAGAAATATTTCTAATACTGTCAGTTACTGTATTCCCAGAGATTCCCCCTTTTGCGTGCAAGCCCTGTGTTACGTTTGTTTAATTAAAACACTGCCCTTCCTCACGCAAGCTATTTCCTTGCTCTGCATCAAACGAGATCTACTGACAGGACAGCCTAAACACCGATCCACGCACGGTGAACAGCCCAGAACACGCTGGGTCTACGCAGCCCCTTCCTCTGGAAGTCCTCAGGCTGCATCTGGCACAGAACCTCAGCTGGCAACGGCAGCGGAAGGAGCAGGCAGAAGCAAATGGAAATGGTGGCTGACGTTCAGCCCTTTAGCCAAATTATCTCATATGGTAATCAAAGGGTGAGCTCCAGAAGGTCTCTAACTCACTGCCCACCTGTGCTCAGGAGAGGTACGTGCCTTATTAATTTTATGACTTTATATTACCTAAGCATCTCACAAACATTGTGATTTGATCCTCATAACCCTGTAGCACGAAGAATGGAAATGCTCTCATTCTAGCGGAGATGGAGCTGTGACGTCCCGTCTCCAGGTCACATAAATACTGCGCAGCAGAGCCAAACCGACCCCGAGCTTCCCAAACCCAACTCCAGCGCCATGACCTAGCCTGCCCCCCTTCTGCAAACGTTTATCCTAAGATCCCTCTTCAGCACAGTCCAGAGCACTCAAAACACAGGCTAGCTCAGGCAGCTGGTCTGGTTTAAAGGCTGCCCTCCATGCTTCTGGCCCAAGCACCCTCCCGCTCCCACCGGTCCAGACCTACTGCAAATGCCAAACACACAGAGCCTCAAACGAGGGATTCAAAGAGGAAATACAAGACGGGATCAAAAACTTACAGCTGTTGTACTTGTGGATTGTTCATTAGGTTAGATGCCTATTTAAAGAGGGGAGAAAAAAATGACACCCTATTTAGTCAGAAATGACTGGGTAGATATGCAGATGTTGTGCCATTCAACGACAAACAAAGCGAAGGCAGAAATACTTGGAAACAGATCAATAGGACAAAAATAGCTATGAGAAGCACAGTGCAACACACAAGACGAGGCTGGTAATGCAGAACAGGCACCCTTTCCACATCCAGCACATCGCAAGGAGAAGCCTGTGAATAAGACACTGGCTCTTCATTTGACTGACCTTAATGAAATACAAGCACAGTTTCCTCACAGCAACACTGAAGCCAAGAAATGAAATGAAAACAAATCTGCTAGAGAGACACGGGAGCTCCCCAAGCCATGTACCGAGACATTTCATCCTGAACAGACCAGCGCACAGACCAGACACAGCCTGGCTGTGATCTGCGTCCAAATTTACCATACTCATGAAGCCAGGGTTGTTCAGCAAGCCAGCTAAATCGAATCCTCCCGGACCTCCAGTCTGTAAGAATAAAGAAGCCACAGGCAGATGACGACATCCTCTCACTTCCCGATGCACATTACAATGAACATTACTTTAATACTTTACTCCCGGTGTTATCAGAGTCTGGCCTTCAACCACAACAAAGGGAAGAGGCTCTGTCCGTGCCCTTCCTGTGAGGTCAGACAGCCTCGGGGGAGGCTCACTGAGGGAGTCAAAGGGCAGATGTCTGCATTACATGGCTTACTGATCACCTCTCACCAGCTGAGCCACATTAGCGATGTACAGCTGTAACCCACTGCAACTGCCAAGTTAAACACACCCACTTGGTCACCTTTGCACTGGAGAAGTCTTTAGAAAATTAAAATCCCCTTCAAAATGATAAGCTAACATCTTCCTGCACAGAGCATGTCAGCAGTGCAGCCACCAGCTTTCTGACTAGGAAACCTTCAGGTTTCTTAAATATTTGTAAGAAGAAAAAGCCACATAAAATGCCCTTTTAGTACTGCTAACAGGTCACTAGAAAAAGAAAAAAGCTGGATTTTAGGAGTAGTGACTTTAAGAAATGTGCTTAAGGCAAAATTGCTGCTTCAAAACACTCCTTTCTCATCAGCCATTTTCCAGCTCTTTCAAATAAGCCCAAGGTGACCATGCTCAGGCAGTGAAGAGAAGTTACCCACTCCGGATTTGAGTGGAAGTGTTCACAGCAGGACTCATTAACTATCTCCCCTCTGTCTGCATGCAAGGTTTGTATTCTAAACACAAGCCAGGTCATCGAGGCTCTGCCAGACAGCACCTGTTAGCGCTTACGGTGAAGAAGCCTCCTTCTAATCCTGCCCACATATAACAAGCATCAGTTTCAGAACTTACTGGACTAGGAGTCTCCTTCATTTTCTGTTCAGCTATTTTAAGATTTGATTTGTATGTGTCATTGTCCGGATCCAGCTCCAGGGCTTTTTTGTAGTAAACAACAGCTTCTGTGTGTTTATTTAAACTGGAGAGGGCCAAGCTATTAAAGTGGAAATAAAATAAAAAGTTACAGAGAAGCACTTGCAGGCTTCCTCCACACCCAACAGAGGTGAAACACTAGGTATTTTTGCATGGCATTCCAGGGCAGAACACCACTGATGATATCACTGCCACTAGGCACTTTGAGATTAAAATTCTGGCACAAAAACCCCTGCTCTTACTTACCCCATTCTGCCATAAGCTTTGCTGTAGTTTGGATCAATGCCTATAGCTCTTTCACAGTCTCTCACTGCTCCGGCATAATTTCCTAGTTTACTGTATGCAGCAGCTCTGGAGGGAACGGAGAAAGACATGCAGAAAAGACTTACCAGCTTGAATACGCTGATTAAGGTCACCCCTGTTCCCTCTCCGTAGTCTCCTGTTGTACAAGGCAAAGTCAAGTGTGAACTTGACATGAATCCAGGGCATATCTAGGTGAGCAGGCTGCTATCCAAACACCCAGCTCCACGTTCTGCTCCTACTGCAAATAAACCTAGGCTCTCACTCCTCTTTATGGGCTTTCCAAGAGGAGCCTGGGCTTTGGGGAGGCACACAAGTATCACGCTTGCTAGCGCAGTCTCTCTCAGCTTCCCTTATGCCCTGATTTCTTGGTCATAACGACTTGTTTCATCCATTTCCCCACACACTCCACGTAAGAGGGAAAACTGTTTTCGAAGCCATAACATGCTCATTCAAGGCTCGATCTCGCAGCTCTCGCAGGCATCAGGGCACCTGCCCAAAATCTCACGGGACTGACCCTCATGCAGTTAAAGCAAAGCTTAGCTAAAAGCACCAGCTGCAGTTCCTTGCCCCAAGAAACACCTCACCATGTCATTAGCATGTGTGCAGACATGCGATTCCTGTAGCCGGCTGTACGTATGTACTCACGATAAGCACAAACTAAAACAAATCCTGATTGGAAGCCTGTTTTATTCAACAACTGCCTTCCCGCCAACTTCCAAACACTTTTGCTTAGAACTGAAAAACAGGAAATTCGCTTGCATACCCAATTTTGCACACACATCAACTTGCACAGTTCTCAGCAACGAGCCTTCAACTTGCCTCATTTCACTCCTTTGTTTTTGTTATCAACGCAGCCTCTCGAACCTGGGCTCTCTACCCCACTTAGAGTTAATTGCATGAAAGCAGACAGTATTGCTTGGCATCCTTCTATCTCCTCAAGTGCCTAATAGAGTTTGTTTCCACACCCCCATCCTATCTAGAGACGCCAGGGCACAGAGCTGGCAGGAGGCACAGGAATGTGTCACTATGAGCTTACAAAAAGAAAACCAACACACAAAGAGCAAGCAACAGAACAAGCAGTCTACAGAATCGTAGAAAAGGGATTTTGACCATTCGAGAGTCTTATATCTAAGTAGTAAGAACAAACACAGGTGTACAAGGGTGAAGAAAGATAATCAGTACCTGTTGCAAAAATACACAGCGTTGGATGGATTTAATTCAATTGCTTTTCCATAGAAAGACACAGCAGCTTCAAAGTTTTCTGCCTTCATTTGTTCATTTCCTAAAGAGATGGCAGAAAGGCTCACGAACAAGTGAAAAATGGGGACAAACAAAAGCAACAGGCCTGGATCTACGTTCTACTTAAGAAAATAGAACAGGAGAGAAAAACCAACCACTTGCAGCTTGTGCCGGTCAAAGTGCTTGCAAGTGAGAGTCATGCTCGGCAGCGAGGTAGGGGACCCATGTCCTGGCAGTTCCAGGTTGCCTGATCCCGCAAGCCCCCTTAGCGCCCTCGGCTGTCCTCCCACCTCGGGCACACCTGAGGCCTCCCCAAAGCAGCGCTGCATCCTGAAAAGCACTGCAGTGCCTTGGCTCAGAGAAAGCTCTCCGTTGTGCTTCAGCACTAATCGTGCCCTCTTGCATGGCAGAGAAAAGGCAACACGCAGAGGAGAGCTCAACAGGAAAGCCCTTTTCTACGAAGCGCGGGCTGCTTAGGATGCAGAAGAAAATGCTGACCCAGCTGTCTATCTAGGCTCTGTGGCAGCTAAATTACGCCAACCTACACACGCTCCTGGAGCACAAGCAGAGAAACAAGCAGAAATGGAAGGGTTGAATCCATCTGCTTTCTTCCCCATTCCAAGCATTCCCCAGGCGCCGAGTGAATTAAGCCTCCCTCCCCATTATCATCTAAACCTCATTATACACCAGCTCCAGAGGAGGTTACCTTCAGTCTTGAGTCTTTCGGCTTCAGCTATGTCATCTTCAGAGGGGGTGATGGGCTCCGAATTTGTTCTGATGTGTTCAGGCTCCTTACAAGGAAAGGGAGAACGCTGTGCTGCAATAAGGACTCCCACTGAGATGTACTACACCTCCCCCTTCCCAAGCGCTGGCTTGTCAAGCCCAAAACATTTCACTCCTACACGCCTCCGAGGGGGCAGCATCGCCACAGAAATCAGAGCTCACTGCTTCGGCTGCTTAAATTGAAACTCAGCGCATGTTTTCGGGCACTCACTCACCTTTCCTGCAGCAGCTTCAAATATTTCAGGAAGAGTCTGGGACACAGCTAGGCCTTGGTCCTCCATCGAGACACCAAATGCCGTCTCCAGGCACTGGATGGCCACTGGACAAGAAGAGTCAGGTAATCAGCTTTCCCCATTCCATCTAAATACTTAGCCTCCTCCCACAGCACCTGAATTTCTTACTGTTGAACATACCAGGAAAGAAAAACCCACCCTAAACCACAATTCCACACACCAGACTCGATATTTGGGCCATATCCTCAAGTTTTGCCACAACCTCAGAGCTGGGCAAACCTCAGCTCTGGAGACCAAGCTCCTGGATCGAGTCAGTCACAACTCCCGTCCCCTCAGGTGACTCCAGAGCAGGTGCTGGGGGCAGAAGTTAATCAAACTGGGGCTTTACTCGCCTTCCCACAGCCACGGGTGGCAGAGAGCAAGGAGAGATCTGCATGTTTCAGGAGGTGGTCACTTGCCAGAGGGTGGCTGCTCTGTGAAGCACTTTGGCCACGCAGAGGTGCACGGACATGAAACGCCGGGTCCTGTGGGGGCTGCGGCTGCCCCCACCTCCTCCCTCATCAGGCACCTGGTCAGGAAGCTGTTCCCAGCACAGAGGGGAACCCCAGCAACATAACAGCCCTCAGTTTTACAAAACTCTGCCATATTTTACAGTCCAAAAGCACCAGGAGCAAACCCTTCCTCCCACCCTCTTCTCCCGCCTCGCCCAGGAATGTACCCAACACTCTGCAGACGTGCCTGTGCTCTCCTTCAGTGGGACAAATGTACCGGCCAAAGACTAAAGCGTAAGCTCCTTAAGTGGATCTTTTAAGACCAGTGTGCTCTCACGACCAGTGAAGCCCTCTGAAAAAGCCTGTATAAATACTCCAGGGCGTGGCGTGGAAAAGCATTTTGATAGCAGAACAGGGAAAGCACTCCGCAAGCATAAAACACTTCCACGCAGCCACAAAGTTCTCATTTTACACTACGAGCCTCCTGACTCCACCTCATTTAAGATAAAACTTTTAAGTCACAAACCCAGGGTCAGGGAGGCTTTTGATCCCAGGTATATCCCTTCCTCGAGCTAATCTGCTTTTGAAAGAGATAACAAGAAATCAGATAAGCAATCAGCATCCCTAACGCCCTGGGGTACCTCCCCAGGAAGACAAATTCATTTCAAGTCTTGAGCAAGGTTTGATGTTAGGAACAGCCCAGCCAAGTAAGAGGCAGAGGAGAGCAACAGTGTCCAAGTTTCCTCAAGCGTTGGGCTGACAGACCTAGACACGTGAATAGGGAAGCGCATACAGCCACCTACCTTCCAAACTCTCCTGAGCATCTGGAGACAGACCCCCATTCTGTAGCTGGTCATGTAGAAACTGGATGATGGAGTAGGCAAGGCGCTTCTGGTCTGCCATTCTGGGAGGCTGTGAGCAGTTTGTTTCAACTTCTTGTAACTTTAAAAAAAATCTGGGGAGAGAGGAGTTATATGACTTGATGGACAAGAAGTCAAAGAGCTTTTCTGCTGCTCTCCCCTGGTATGAAAGGAGAGGGTAAGGGAGTTGTTCAGGACCGGCCGAGGCCTCCAGAGCCTTCGTTAAACTCTCTGCTGTAACCACGACCCCTTTACGTGAACCCTCCAGGCCTCAATTCACCCTCTTCAGCACGAGCTGCACAGCACAGTCCTGCCCCACAAGGCTCCTGCCAAGGGAAATACGTAGAGGGTGTTGCAGGCACTTGGGATACCAAAACATCTCTGACTGACCAGGACTAGACAAACTGAGCGCTGAGGAGATCACCGCTAAAAAAACCACAGTCCCCTGCTTCCAGAGCATAATTTGATCCTGAAACAAAAACAAGGGCTGAAGCAATTTGCCACCGTTAGCAGAGCTGGGGTTCAGGGCTGCCAATCCTCCGCGCTGCTTGCCAGTCTACATCACCTACCCCGCCAGGATGCCAACGGTAAAGGAGAGCGAGGACACAGGTAGCAAAGCGACCCCCGTAAGCGGACCCCAAGGCCGGGGCTTTGCAAAGATCCCCATGCAGGTCCCGTAAGCAGGACAGACGCAGCTGCTTCCATAGCGTTGCCGCTGAGCTGCGGCGCTCCGCCTCTCCAGAACGCTTAACCGGGTTTGGGGCACAGCAAACCATTCAGGGCGATTTTATAGAGAAAGTAAATTGTTTAAACGCGACCTCTGTGAAAGAGAGCCCAACAGAGCTAAGCTGGCCCCAACCCACTGAAAGACACGGGAGATACGACCGGTCCCAGCCGCAGATGGACCCTGCGGCGCGTGCCTCGGACGAAAGCCTGCGCCGGGCTCCCTGCCCCAGTGACAAGCGAGGCCAGAGAGCCCACAGACCCCCCCCGGGGGCAGGCAGAGAGGAGGGAGGCACCTCTCCTCACCCACAGCGCCGGGTCCCCGCCAACAGTCCAGGCCGCAGCTCCCACCGGCGCCCCCGGGCAGGCGGAAGGGAGGCAGGCCCGAGGGGCGCGGCGGGCCCCGGCCAGGGCCACCGCCCCGCTGCCGGCTGGGCGGCCCCGTTCGCACACCACTTCGTGAGGAGACGGGAGCACCGGCGGGGCTCTCCCTCCCGGACAGGGGAACGCGCCCGCAGCCCGCGCGGGGTGGGGGGGGAGACACCCCGCCACAGCCCCGGGCCCGGCCCACGGCGGACCCCGGGCGAGGGAAGCGCCAGGCCCCACCGCGAGCCCGGCCGCTGCCCCCGCCAGGACCGGAGGCAGACGGCTCCCGGCGGGGAGCGCGGCCCGGCCCGGCCCGGCCCCCCCCGCCACCGGCGCCCCGCCCCGCTCACCGGGCGCCCCGACACTCGCCTCAGCCGGGGCGGGCTCGGCACTGCGCATGCGCCGCGCACCGCCCACCGCGCCTGCGCACCGCCTCCGCCCGGGGCGCGCCTGCGCCGCCGCCAGGCACGGCTCGCGCCCGCCCCGCCCTTATGTGGCCGGGAGGAGGCGACGACGCAGGCGCGGAGTCCTCAACGCATGCGCAGTCTGCGCCGCTCGGGGGCGGGGCCAGAGGCCGGAAGCGCAGCTGTCGCCCCTCCCTGTTCTTACCATAGAGAGGGGGCGTTGCCATGGGAACGGGTGGGCGGGAGCCCCGGGCCGGGGTGCTGCTCCCGGCGGGGCTCCGCTCCCGCTCCCGGGCCCGTGGCGCCGCCCAGCAGCCGCCGAGGCCGAGGGCCGGGGCAGGGATGGGGCTCTACGTGTGCGGGCGGATGGGCCGCTGCCCCCCGGCCCGGATGGGGCGAAGGGAAGGGGAGAGCGGCTCAGTCCTCCACTCTCCCAGAATCCCTCGGCGCGGCCGCTCTCTCTGCCCGCCTCTATGGTTGGGGCACATGCTCCGTGCGTGGGGCCGGCGCGGTCTCCTCCCGGCCTCGTCAGCAGAGCGGGGCTTCCCGGCACCCCCGGCACCCCCGGCATGGCCCCCCCGACAGGTACCGGGGGGCTGGGAGCACACGGGGCGGGGGGGCGGGGGGGGGACGACGGCGGCGGCGGGGAGGAGATGAGGGCAAGGGGCTGGCGTGGCGTGGCGTGGCGTGGCAAGGGGGAGACGGAGGAGAGAGGGATGGGGGCAGGAGGAGGGAGCCGGGGGCAGCCCCCCGAGGGCTGCGTAGGGAGACCTTGGTCTCCTGCTGCCCCCGCTGTCGCCTCTCTGCCCCACAGCTCCCGCCCCGGGCAGGGGACAGCCTTGTTCCCGGGCTGCGACAGCCGTGTCCCCGGCCCCCCCCCCCCCCCCCGCCGCGTCCCGTGGGCAGGGGCACCTGCCGGGGGCACGGCGGGGAGGGAGTCAGGTTTCTGTGAAGGGCTTGTCATGGCCGAGAGGGTAAACAGCGCCCGGAAAAGAACCCGGCTGCTGATTGCCGCCAGCACCCCGCTTCCTTCGGAGCCCGCTTGCCCACCAGCGTGGTTTGTTTGCCGGGCCTCTCCGTTACGTGCTTTTATCGAGCTTTAACTATGCAGCTGAATTTTCTTTCCAGCCCGCGTAAGACTCTATCTCACAGACGGTTCCCTCCCCTGTCCCCCCCGTCGTCCCCCCCCCCCAGGTAACGTTGTGGATAGCCAGTCCCCCAGGCTATTGGCAAACCAGCTAAGATGGGACCTGACTGCGGAACAGATAGAAAACATGGCTGCAGAGCTCACGGAGAGGACCAAGCTCGTGTACGACCGGGTGGGCTCCCAGGAGCAGGGCGAGGTGTCCTACGAAAACACTCTGAAGGCACTGGCTGATGTGGAAGTGGAATATACGGGTGCGTACACTGACAGGGAGTACTGGCTTTCTGGAAATCAACGTGTTACTAAGATTTTTCTGGTGGTGTTTTCTTGCTCTGTACCGTCATCTCCTTTTTTGCTTCCCTTGGCTCCCTCAGCAGTATGGTTTTTTTTTTTTTTCCCCAGTTAATGTTTATACAGCTAGATAGAAGTGCAAAGAATAGAGTAGATTTGGAACGGAAGAGCGAGTCTCAAACAAGGATGGCGCTTTGGCAGCAGGGTGGTCTGCGGGAGGAGTGGCCAGGCTTTCGAGGTTGTCTCCTGCTTTTATGGGTCAAGGTGCATTAGCGGGAACAAACTGCGCGTTGGCAGGAACGGTTCGGATGATCTAAGAAATCTTCAGCTCGTTTCTAACTTCTTCCCTAAGGCAGCGGATAAATGTCTCTCTGTGTGGCTTGTTTAAACACTGCTGTCGTTTTAGGGATTATGTGTAAAGTAACATGACGTGATGGCATCGTCCTGGCAAACGATGCGGGCTTCGATATGTCTCTGGCTAATTATTTACAGCAGTAGAGCGCCAATGTCACGCAGCCCCCCTCCTGCCTCCCGGCATCTGTTAGCTGTCCTGACCGCCCGTGTTGCGAGGTGTCGCGTCTGTACGAAGCAGAAGCCAGCCTGCAAGCCTCTTCTTTCTTCTCTCTGATTTCTTTTTCCTAAATTAAGAGGAAAAGCCCTTGCTAAGCAGGGGGGATGTTAACTTCAGCAGAACTGTCAGCACTTTCCCTGGGAAACAGAGAGTAGCTGCCTGCTCACCTTCTGCTGGCTGGAGAGTTCTCGCGCCTGGAGGGCAGCGCCTTCCCGCCGGAGTTGTATTATTTGAGGTTTTGCAGAGGGAATGTTCTCCCTGTTTTCACTTCTAAAGTGGAAATACGTCAGGACGGAGCTCACCTGGGACACGGTGGCTTTTGAGGAGCGCCTGCAGTAAAGGTGTGTCACTTTTAGCCTGGTCCTCTAAGGAGAGGAGTCACGCAACGATGCTGCCCGTGTGTCTGCCAGCATAGAAGTCCTGTGATTCTTGGAACTGTTGGTACCAGCTATGGCTGGGGCAAAGGCGTTGGGGTCTCACAGGCGTGAAATTCGTGTGAGTTTTGTGAGGAAGATGGATCGCAGTGGGAAATCAGTGGACAGATGTGCTCGGCAGCGAGGCAGGGGTGAACGGGTGCTGCGGGTGACTGAGCGCTGCTCAGAGAGGACAGCTCTGGGTTTGTCTGACGGCAGCAGCTTGCCTTGCTCTTCCTTTGCGTGGGCGGGCAGGTCAGGCTCCAGGGCCGTCAAACTGGCTCCCAATTAACACAGGCTCTCTGTGTACGCTCCCACTCACAAGCAGTTCTGGGACATGAAGCCGTTGCCTTCGCCGTAATCCCTCTTCTGCCTTTCCAGTCCGTCGGAACATGCTGGACTTCCCCCAGCACGTCTCTCCTTGCAAAGACATCCGTGCGGCGAGCACCGAGGCTGACAAGAAGCTCTCGGAGTTCGACGTGGAGATGAGCATGAGGCAGGACGTGTACCAGAGGATTGTCTGGCTCCAGGTGTGTGCTTGGGAGGATGCTCTGTCAGCGATGACCTGAGCAGGGCACTGAAACCTCCTGGAATTACAACAAACCCTTTTCCCTTGTCCCAGAACTTAGAAGTGAACGATACCGAGTCAGGGCTGGAACTGAACCGCTGTGTGGTCGTGGCAGAATGGTCCAGCTGTCAGTGAGAACTGAGGAGTTGGGGTTTGAGGGCTCTGCCCCCCCCCCTCAGGGCCTCGATCGGCCCTTTGGTAAAATGGCTTTAGTAAACCCAGCCTGCCTCACGCGGGGAAGGGACTGGGTAATGCCCTGAAAAGCGCTGTAACGCGGCATAAAGGCGAGATGTTTAAAGCAATCCGATAGGAGCTAATGCACCAAACCAAAGCCTTCTTGTGGGGTGTTTCCATCTGCTTCTGGGTCACGGGTGTTACAACAACCCACAGCTCCCACCGGGAACCAACTTTCCGCAACACCTGATCCTGCGGTTCCCTGTGCTCATGGCTTTTGTTTTACAGGAGAAGGCAGAGAGCGCTTCACTGAAGCCTGAAGCAAAGAGGTATCTAGAGAGGCTGATCAAATTGGGTAAAAGAAACGGTCTCCATCTCCCTGAGGAAACGCAGGAGGTGAGATCACAGAGCTTAAGTAAGCACAGGTCGAGGAGGCCTTGCAGGGCTAACGGGACAGTGTAGCATTAGAGCAGAGGACTGAAGCTCAGACTCCTGAATTTTGCCCCTGATTCATGTGACCTTGGGTGCGTTGGGTGATGTCTCTGTGCCCCTCTTTTTCCTTTCCGTTGGATGGGGATGACGTTTACAAAGTGGGGTTGATGTCAGGGGGTCGGGGGGCTCCCAAGAAGCTGAGATTGCAGATGGTGCCGTGCAGGTCAGGAGTGGAAGCGGGACCCGGCCCCCAGAAGCAAAGGGGCAGTCAGGGAGGGTGCCCCACTGGGGCTGGGGTCGAGGTGAGCGGGCTGGGGGCCGCTGAGCTGCTCAGGGTCTCCCTCTCTTGTCTTGTGCCAGTGCACGGAGCTCGAAGCTGGGTTAAAAATAAAAGAGAAGGTGAAATGAAATAAGGGGAGGGGAGGTTGTTGCTTAAACACCTGCAGCTCCTGAGCTGGCAGGAGGCAGCTGGGACCTTGCTGAGGTGGCTGCTTTCCTACCAGGTGCGATCAAAGGGAGCCTGTTCTAGGCTGAGAGCTCAGCGCCTGCATGCAGTTAATTCTGCAGCGTTGCGTTTGAATAAAAGCCAAGTGCAGACCACTGGGCAACTCAGCAGGCGGGCTGCTGGCTGGAGACGGTGAACGGTGCTGTTTGACTTCCCCCTTTGGACTGACTTTTCTCTGTTCATCTATATTTTAAAGAAAATCAAAGCTATTAAGAAAAAGCTGAGCGTCCTTTGCATAGACTTCAACAAGAACCTCAACGAAGACACCACCTACTTGCCCTTCTCGAAGGAGGAACTAGGTACGGAGCGCTCGGGCTTATTTCTCTGCTGCTGTGGCCCTGAGTGCCTGGATTCCTCTGGCCAAGGAGCAAGAGCCTGTGCCTGTGCTCAGTCCCAGAGCTGGTATTTCTGGAGAGGCCTGGGCTCTCCATCAGTCCTGTCTGCTCTTTTCTCAGGGGGGCTCCCTGAGGACTTCCTGAACTCCCTGGAGAAGACAGAGGATGGCAAGCTGAAAGTCACCTTGAAATACCCGCACTATTTCCCCCTCCTGAAGAAGTGCTACGTGCCCGAGACGAGGAGGAAGGTGGAGGAAATGTTCAACTCCAGGTGCAAAGAGGTAAGTGGTAAGTTTGAATAAAAGCCAAGTGCAGACCACTGGGCAACTCAGCAGGCGGGCTGCTGGCTGGAGACGGTGAACGGTGCTGTTTGACTTCCCCCTTTGGACTGACTTTTCTCTGTTCATCTATATTTTAAAGAAAATCAAAGCCTTGCTGCTTGCCAGCAGGGCCAGACGGGAGGCCGGGTCAGGTCCAGGCACTGGAGGGGTCTCGTCTGAGATTTGTGCTTCTTTCCACGCTGGGGCTCGTGCTTCCTTTCTCGCCTGCGTACCCCACTTCACTCTTTGTCTGACTCTACCTTGCAGGAAAATTGCCTGATCCTCAAGGAGCTGGTGGACTTGCGTGCTCAGAAAGCCAGTCTCCTGGGCTTCAACACGCACGCGGACTTTGTGCTGGAGATGAACATGGCTAAAAGCAGCAAGACCGTGGCTACGTTCCTGGGTACGGCACTTGGCTGTGGAGGGGAAGAGCAGGGGCGTGCGCTGGGCCGGGTGTGCTGCTCTCGGCCCCGGGCACTAACCCTGCCTGCCTTGGTTTTCCTAGATGAGCTGGCCCAGAAGCTGAAAGCCCTTGGGGAGAAGGAACGGGCTGTGATCCTGGACCTGAAAAAGAAAGAATGCGAGAAGCGCGGCCTGGAGTTTGACAACCGCATCAATGCCTGGGACATGCGCTATTACATGAACCAGGTGGAGGAGACCAAGTACAGCGTGGACCAGAATCTGCTGAAGGAGTACTTCCCCATGCAGGTGGTCACCATGGGCCTGCTGGCCATTTACCAGGAGCTGCTGGGGCTCACCTTCCATCTGGAAGAGAAGGCTCAGGTCTGGCACGAGGACGTCCAGCTCTACACGGTGAAGGACACCTCCTCCGGGGAGACCATCGGCAAATTCTACCTGGACCTGTACCCGCGGTGAGGCCTTGGGCAAGACAAAGCAAGGGAAGAGGGCTAGGGCAGGGGGGAGCAGAGCCTGCCATGCGCCTGGGGAAGAGGAGGGGGCGTCCCGCTCCCAGGCGCGTGGCTGTGCAGAGGGAGCAGCGTGTAATCGGGCAGGGCTGTCCCAGGGGCACGGGGTTGGTGTGAATCGCAGCGTCGCTAGGAGCTTCTGCTCTGAGCAGGACCACGCTGCCCTGTGCGGTGGCTCGTGGCTGGCCGTGGGGGAGGATCCGTGTAACAGTCTCCTCTTCCTGGCCTAGGGAAGGGAAGTACGGGCACGCAGCCTGCTTCGGCCTGCAGCCGGGCTGCCTCTTGCCGGACTCCAGCCGGCAGATCTCGGTGGCTGCCATGGTGGCCAACTTCACCAAGCCCACGCCGGATGCGCCTTCCCTGCTGCAGCACGATGAGGTGGAGACCTATTTCCACGAATTTGGGCATGTCATGCACCAGCTGTGCTCTCAGGTGAGGCCTGGCTGGGCTGGCAGAGGGTTGGTTTGTTACCTTTCCCCTGTCGTGCTCCCTTGTGGGGTTAAATGACGCCCCGCTCTGAGCTTGCCGTGTCTCCCAGGCGGAGTTTGCCATGTTCAGTGGGACGCACGTGGAGCGGGACTTTGTCGAGGCACCGTCACAGATGCTGGAGAACTGGGTGTGGGAGAAGGAGCCGCTGCTGCGCATGTCCAGGCACTACAAAACTGGAAGCCCCATCCCTGATGAGCTGCTGGAGAAGCTCATTAAATCCCGGCAGGCAAACACGGGTGGGTCCCTGCGGAGGGAAGTGGGAGCCGGCAAAGAGGGGCAGGAGGAGAGTGAGGGCTGTGTGCTGTCCCCAGTGAGGGCAGAGCCTTGCCATGGTGTCCCCTGTGTGTGGGGAGGGGAAGGGGACCCTCAGTGACCTGGCTGGGTTAGAGGAAAGGCTTTGTCTTGCTCCCTGTGAGGACTGAGAGGACTGGGGGGAAGGAACCACATCTGCCCGCTCTTAATCTGGGAAGAGCGAGGGTGGCATGGCGGGAGGTGCAGCAGGCTGGGTGGTGGCACAGTGAGAAGGCGTGCAGGGGGAGGCAGGGATTATCTGCAGGCGGGGGACGCGGCTTAGGCCTGAGTGGGCGCTGCTGAACTGGGCTGGTCTGGGGAAGCGGGTCAGAAGCTGGGTGTGGGGAGAACTATGGGAGCCCCCCCCGGCCTGTCCTGCGGCGACCCGGCCTCGGAGACGCTCCTGCCTGCAAGGCAGGAGCTCAGTTTGCCTCCTCTTTCTGGGAACAGGGCTCTTCAACTTGCGTCAGATTGTCCTGGCCAAGGTGGACCAGGCGCTGCACACCCAGACGAAGGCCGACCCCGTGGAGGTGTTTGCCCGGCTGTGTGAAGAGGTGCTGGGCGTCCCTGCCACCCCAGGTACCCAGAGGCTTGGGGGTCCCGCTCTTGCTGTCTCTCTAGGCCTGGCCTGCAAGCTTGGCTCAGCAGGTTCTTTTCAAGGCTGGGGCTTCGGGCTGGCTCAATGGGGACAGTTTCTGTTGGCTTCAGGAAAAGCAGGGCTGAAACCATAGAAAAATAACTGGAAAGTTCTTCCCTGTTTCCCCTGGGATCGTGAACAAGCTGACCCAGTGCCTGCTCTGACACGTTTCCAGCACGGAGGGGTTTTTCCGTGCTGTGAGCGGTTCCAGCAGCCTTTCCCGTTAACGCCCCTTCCCTTCCTTTGCCGCAAAGGTACAAACATGCCCGCTACGTTTGGCCACTTGGCCGGAGGCTACGATGCCCAGTACTACGGCTACCTCTGGAGCGAAGTGTACTCCATGGATATGTTCCACACACGCTTCAAGCAGGAGGGGATCATGAACTGTAAGGTAGGGAGGGCGTCCGCCGCGGCCGGGCTCTCGGCGTGTGGCAGGGGCTGCCTCCCCTGCCAGAGGTGGTGGGAGACGGCAGGGGGGTGGCATCAGTGGGAGGGCGGGTGTCCTACGCGTACCCCCGTCTTTCTCCCCTTGCAGGTGGGCATGGATTACAGGAATTGCATCCTGCATCCCGGCGGTTCCCTGGATGCTTCCGACATGTTGAGGAAGTTCCTGGGCCGCGAGCCCAAGCAGGACGCCTTCCTGGCCAGCAAAGGACTGAAGGTGGAGAGCAACTCGCTGCCTTCGGCCTGCTGAGAAACTGCTCCAGCCCGTTTGAGTCAAGCCAGCTCCTTCGTCTACGCACCAGTCCTCTCAGGCCAAGCAGCACCCGGTACTTCTGTCACCAGACGCGTCCTGGGCCAACCCCCGCCTGGAGCTGTTCCTCCGGGATCCTGCTCCGAGCTCACCCTGGGCTTCGGGAGCCCGGTTCAGCCCTGGTCCAGGGCTCTGCGGTGACAGCTCTGCAAAGGGAGTTGAATTGCCTTTGTCACCCCCCCCGAGGGGGACGGGGCTGGCGGTAGCCCACACAAATTGGCTGAACTTTGAACCTGATTTCTGCACGAGGGTGAGTTTCGGCCTCGTTTATATAGCCGGGGAGGAGGGTGAGAGGAGTTACCAAACTTGAATCATTGTTTTAAAATCCCTTTTTTTTTAAGAAATGAGACTTCCCACCGGGCTTGGCTTGTTTTGTGCCCCGGGGCAGACTTGCTGTTCTGAGCACGAAACAAGCCGCCTGAGAAACTGCTTTGGGAGTCGTGCTCTCCCCCGTCTTTGGGCAGCTGGCGGCTGTGGAATAAAGATGGGGAGATCCCAGAGCTTAAAAACCATTGCGTTTACTGGAACGTCCTGCCCTGAGCCCCTCAGACGTTCCTGCCGGGGCAGCAGGCCTGGGAGGGGGGGGCAGAGATGGCCGGTACAGCTCTTCCCAGAACAGGGGGTCTGGGCGGCGTGGCCTGGCCCCTGCGCGCGCTGCCAGGCGTCCTCGGGAGGTTGTACCTTTCCCCAGGCTGTATCGGAGCTGTTGGGACCCCGCGCCCGTGGCCATCTTAGGGCAGCCGATGCCTTCTGGGCTCAGGCCACGGCAGCAGAGGGTGCGTTGCTATTGCTGTCACCCCTAAGCCAGGGTGGGACAGGGGAGGGCTGTGGAAAAAAAAAAAAAAGCGGACAGCTTCAAACAACACGGATGCCGGGGATAAAAATATCAAGTGGGCTTCGTGCCAGGCCTTGAGCGGCCGGGCTCTGGGTGCGGCGCCGAGCCGGGGGACGGCAGCCAGCCCTTTGCCCAGCCTTGGGAGCAGCCAGGCTGTGCCACCTGCCCCCCCCCCCCCCCGGGGCTGTTGCCCTGTCCTCGAGAAGGCCTAAAACCTGTGCCCGTGTGGCGTGGCGTGGCGTGGCGTGGCGTGCCTCCCTCTGCTCTCTGCCTGCCTCTGCGGTGCCGTTCCTCCTGGTGCCGCCGTGCCCGAGCAGGCAGGAGGGTGGCTCCGCTGGTGCCTGCGGGGCTGTGGGTCGGAGCTGCTGGAGGGGAGCGCTGACCCCAAGGGCAAAGGCTGATTTCTGGTGTTGCTCATGTGGGAATCGGGCGTGGGCTGGGAAAGGTTTTTAGCAGTGAGTGCGTGGGGCAGGTGGAAGGTAGGCTGCTTCCTCGGTAGCGGAGGGGAGCTGAGGACCTCGGCGGGGAGCTGTGAGTCCCCGCCGGCGTGAGGGATTTGTGGCCACGGGGTACTGAGGGCAGATCTCGTTTTCTGGTGTCCCACCTCCAGCCTCATGTCACTCTGCGTGACGCCATTTGAGGGCTGCGGGATCAGTCCCTGCAGCTCTTCTGTGGTTTGAGCACGCGGAGGGTGCCGGCGAGGGGCCGAGTGCCCGTGCTCACACCCACCGTCCTGGTCCCGGCCAGGGCTGCGCGTGGGAGCTGCCGTCCCTCCCCAGGGTCTCGCGCCGCGCCTCCCTCCCCGCCTGGGCTGTTCCCTTTGCTTCTCCTCTCATCTGGGCTGCGTCACCGTAGCGGCTCTGGCTTCCTTCCCCGCAGCCGCTGATGAGAGCGTTGGAAGAAAAACAAAGTCGTTGCTGTCACCTCCCTCCCCCAGACCCCTCTGGTGACACGGGAAGGCTGGTGACGCCCTCCCTCGCCGGTCCCCTCTTGCGCTGACATGTGGACGGGTCCGTAAGCGGCGAAGCGGCTCCTTGGTGCTTGCTGGGGCCATGTTGAGCATCTTGTCTTTGTCCCCCACCCTCCGTTTTAGGCATAGGCGAGTGTCTGTCCCGGGTGCCGGCTGCGCAAGGCCGGGCGCTCTCGAGTTGACGCTGTGGGTGTTTTAAGTGTCATGTTTTACTGAGCTTTCAGGGTTTTCTTTCAGACCTCTTCTCTCGAGGGAGAGAACTGAAGCTGAACGGGGAAACTGCGCACTTTCCTCCCTCCTTCCCAGGCCACAAATAACTCTGTCCCTCCCTCCAGTAACCCCTGCTGCTGGCGGTGCGGTGAGCGGTGCTGCCGAAGGCTACGGCCAGGCAGAGCGGGGGGGGACCTGATGCCTCCCCAAGCGCTGCTGTTCCCTGTGCGTGGGTGATCCCCAGGAGCAATGCCGGGCACCGGGCTCTTCGGAGCTGCACCTTCTCCCCGCTCCCCCAGCTCCTCGTCCCCATCCCGTCCCAGGCTGGCGGGGAAGAGAGGTCCCTTTCAGGTTTGGGGTTTTGGGGTTGTTTTTTTTTTCTGTTAACCTTTTCTAAGGGCAAACTGGTGTGTGTGTGTGCCGTTCGTAATGGTCACGTCCCACCCTGCTTGTTTCAATGACTGGATTTTAGACAGTTCCTAGCACTAATAAAGGTTTTCCTAAGCGGATGTTTGCATGGCTCAGGTCCTGCCGAGGAAGCTGCTCCTTTGCGGGGGGGGGGGGGGGGGAGATGGCCGCCCTCCGGGGTGGCAGGATGCTGAGTCTCGGCGCTCCTGGCACGGCCAACCCCTCACCAGCGCCGCGGCAGCCCCCCGCAGCAGTCTGCGCAGCGGGTCCTGTCCCACAAAGACGGGCACCGAGCGGCAGGCGCGGGGCGGCAGCCTGTCCGGCGTGAAGCCCTGGGGAGCAAGAGTCAGTGACACCCCCCCCGTCCCCCGCCGTGTCCGTGTGGGCTGTGTGCCCCCCCCCCCCCCCCCCCCCGGCACCACACCTGGGTGAAGAAGCCGTGGTCCAGCACGTCCCGCAGGCTGGGCCGTGCTGCGGGCTCAGGGGCCAGCAGACGGGCGATAAGGGCCCGGGCGTGAGGCGAGAGGTGGGAGGGCAGCGGGTACCGCGCCGCCCGGATGCGCTGGTACAGCTCCTGCCGGTGAGCCGCCTCAAACGGGGGGCTGCCCGTCAGCGCTGCGTACCTGGGGGGGGGGGGGGGGTGTCCGGCTGCTCAGCGAGGCCGGGAGCACCCCCTGCCCTCCTTCCCTCCCTCCTTCCAGGTCCCCGCTTACATGGCACAGCCCAGGGCCCAGATGTCCGAGGGCACCCCGTGTCCCTTGCGGTCCAACACCTCCGGGGCCAGGTAGCTGGGCGTCCCGCAGAGCGCCCTGGGGAGACGGGCAAGGTGAGCCCTGGCCCCGCAGCCCCGGCCCGGCAGCCCCGCGGCCCCACTCACCCCCAGCGCCGGCCAGCCGGTGCCTCCCACCGCGCCAGCCCCAGGTCCCCAATCTTCACCTGCATCTTCTCGGTCACCAAGAAGTTACCTGCGGAGGGAGATCAGCCCGAGCGGGGCCGGCGCGGCTCACCCTCCCACTGCCCCGGCTCTCCCCCACGCACTCGGCTTGAGGTCCCGGTGGACGATGCCCTGTCCGTGGAGGTAGCGCAGCCCCGAGATGATCTGCCGCAGGTAGTACCGCACCTCCGGCTCCGTCAGCCTCCCCCGGACCCGCAGGATGTCGGCGAGGGACTGGGGACGGAGCGAGGTGCCAGCTCGGGGCCTGGCAAAGCCCCGGCGTGGGGATGCTCCGTTTTGGGGTGCCGGCGCTTGCTCACCCTCCGGCTGCAGTACTCCAGCAGCAGGTAGACGTGGCTGCGGTCGGCGAAGTGCCGGTGGAGGCGGACGATGTGCCGGTGGCGCAGGCAGCCGTGCAGCTCCCGCTCCCGCTCCACCTGCATCGGCGCGAGCCCGGCCCCCCCCCCGGGGAACCCTTTGGATCCGGGGACCCCCAGCAATGCACCCTTGGGGAGACGGGGATGGGAACCCACCCAGCTGCCCGGGAAGGAGGGAGAAGGGGCAAGGGCAGGGCTGTGGGGCTCTGTGGGGTCCCCGTGGGCATCGCCCCCCCTCCCTGGGGACTTTCTATGTGTCCCTCCCCCAGGACTCACCCTCTCCCTGATGCCCACCACGGTGAGCTGGGCTCGCGGGATGACCTTCGCCGCGTAGACCCTGCCGCTGGCCACCTCCATCAGCTGGTAGCAGCGCCCGAAGGCCCCCTGTGAGGATGGTCCTGCGGGAGTGAGCAGCCCGGCACGCCGGGACGAGCCGAGGGGCGAGAGGCTGCGGCAGAAGAGGGTGCCGGGTGTCGGGGCGCCCGGCCACGTGCCCTTCCCTGGGGGGCCAAGCAGCCCAGGGGACCTGGCTGGCGCTGGCCCCGGACACCTCGGTCCCAGCGTCCCCCCGCTGCCTCAGTTTCCCCTTCCCCAGAGGTGACGTGGTGGGTGCCCCTCGGAACGGGACACCTCGGGGACCCCCTGCAGCCCTAGGGGGGTTGCAGGTGTGTGACACCGCTGGGGTGCCCAGTGGGGAGGGGGTGCTGGCTGGGGTGAGGGGCTGTCCGGGGGTGCAGGGACGGGACCGGCGCGGGGGTGATGGGGGGTTTACCTCCCCCAGGAGCCGTCCCCGCTTGTAGAGCATCCCGCTGCCCGCGTCCTCGATGTAGCATCCCGGGAGCTCATCCCTTGCGCACCCCCGGGCCATCCTGCCCGCTCTCTGCCGTGCCCTGCAGCGGGGACACCCCAAGGGACACCCGCAACTCTGGCACCGTAACCCCTTCAGCTCTGGGCTGGGGGTGCCTGGGGCTGCCCTGTGGGGCCCAAGGGTGCTGGGTGCAAGGGGGGGCACCCAGCAGCCTGGGCTCTGCCAGCCCCTGGCACCCCAAACCTCCCCCCCCAGCAGATCCTGCTGCATCTGCCAAGCCCTAAGCGGGGACCCTCTGTGGGACCAAACCCCCCCCCCGGATGCCCAGCATTGGGGGGGTACCCGGAGGGTCCCGGATCAGGATGAGATGAGGTGCGGGGGTCCCGTCTGCCCTTTCCCCTCTGCATCTGGGGCTGGTGGGGTCCCGGGGGGGGGTGCAGATGCTGCGGAGCGGCGCCGGGGCCCCCCCCGGGACCCCACCAGCCCCCCTCGCCGGCCGGAGCTCCGGGCCCCGAAGGGTTAACGGGCGGCTGGGGAGGGCTGGGCGCACCTTTGGGGCTGGATATTAATAACGCGGCGGGGAGGGACGGGAGGCGAGCGGCGGGGAGGGGGGGGAAGCCTCGCCCGGCCCCCCCGGAGCTGCGCAGGCGATGCCCGATCGTCCCGGCTCCCCCCTCCCCGCCGCCGGGACGCCGAGCCGGGACTGAGCCGCCGGGACGCCCCGGACGAGGGGCGGCATGGCCGGGTGGGGGTTTCGGGGCGGCCCGGTCCCCCGCGGGGGACCCCACGGTGCCGGGTAAGGTCCCGATTTCTGCTTAACCCCTCGCGGACACCCCCCCCCCGCCCCGCTCGGGGTCAGCTCCGCTCCTGCGGGGAAACTGAGGCACGCGGGGTACCCCCGGCCGCCAGCGGGGTCTGGGCATCACCCGACCCTCACCGGGTTCCGGACCCTCCCCCCCCCCCCTCGGAGCGACGGCACCGCGACCCCCCGCCCCCATCCCCTGCCCTGCCGGGGGGGGGACCCAGGCGTTCGGGGCTGCGGGCGGCCACTCGCGACCGCCGGTCCCTGTGGGAGCTGCGCGGCGTGAGGAAACCGGCTCGGCCGGGGGATTCCCCGACACGGGGGGCTAGGACCCCGGCACCCCCCCTGCACTCCCCGCGCCCCTCTGCACCCCCGGGCTGGGCGGGTTGGGGTGCTCCAGCGTCAGGCGCTTTGGGACGCGGCCCCCCCCCCCCCCCCCGCTGCCCCCCATCCCGCTCCCTCCGCGGCGGGGCCGGATCCGGATCAGGGAACGACACGGAGCCCCGGCCCCGCCGCGCAGGTCTGGTCCTGTCCCGGCAGGCAGCGAGCCCGGCCCGGCTCCCCGCCGCGGGGCCGTGGGTGCGGCGGGGCCGTCTCCCGTGCCCGGAGCCGCGTGGGCACGTGTGCGGGAGGCGGCGTCGCCCGCCCGGCTGCGCCCACCCGCCTGGCCCCGCTCGGGGTCGGAGGTCCCCGGTGTTGCCGCGCGGCACCGGACCCCACATCCCGGCCGGTGCCGCCGCCGGCGGGGACCCTCCCGCCGTGTCTCGTCTTGCCTCCGTCTCGCCTCCTTCCCCCTCGCTGGGGTCCCCCTGGGGGAGGGGGTGGGGGGAGCGCGGCGGTGGCCCCCCGCCCCCCCCCCCCCCCGGCAGCGCTGGCTGCACCGATGCCGGGATGCGGGACACCCCGCTGCCGGCACCCCGGTCCCTGGGGACGGTGGGGCTCAGGGGTCTCCGCTCCCGCAGGCGCCGGCGGCCGTGGCGGCTGCTGCTCCTGGCCTGGCTCAGCCTGGGCTGCGGCCTCGGCACCGCGCAGGTGAGGGGTTCGGGGTGCGCGGCGGCACCCCCGGGCTGCTCCAGCCCGGCCCCGGCACTGACCGTCACCTTCCTCCACGCAGGGCCCAGCCCTGGGGACGCCGGCGCGGGTCCCCGAGCCCCCAGCCCCTGCTCGGCCCCGCCGGCAGTCGGCCCGGGGTGCCTGGGGGCCCTGGGGACCCTGGAGCTCCTGCTCCAGCTCCTGCGGGGACGGCGTCGCCCTCCGCGCCCGGAGGTGCCTGCGGTGAGTGGGGGACGGGGCGGCATGGCCGCCCCGGGGGGTCCCCACACCCCCCCGCAGCACCCACACCCCGTGACACGGCTCTGCCACTGCCTCCGCACGTGTCCCTGCAGGCCCTCGGCACCGCGCTACGCCCTGGCCAAATTCCAGCCCAATTTTGGAGGGGAAGGGATTGGGGAGGGCGGGGGGAGCCGGACCCTGCCGCCTCCATCCCGGGGTGCAGCTCTGGCAGGATGTGGCCCCACGTGGGACATCGTGGTCCCCGCTCCTGCTCCCCCGTGGGGATGCATCCCAGCCCGGCTGCAGCTCGGTGGCATCCTGGCCCCAGAGACGGGGAGAGTCCCCGTGGGGGACACAGGGTGCAAGCAGGGATGCTCGAGGGGGCCGTGCCCCGGCCCCACCGTGCTGACACTGTGGCCGCAGGTCTGCCGAGGAGGAGCCGTGCACGGGCGACCCGCGGCAGTACCGGCTCTGCCAGCTCCAGGTGAGCGTTGCGAGGGCCACGGCACCGGCATGGCCGGCCCCAGTCCCGGTCCCGTGGGGCTCCATCCTGCCGCTCCCACAGGGCTGCCCCGGCGGCTCCGTGCCCTTCCGTGCCATGCAGTGCTCCCTCTACGACAACAAGCCCGTACTGGGCACGCCGGCCCGGTACCGCTGGGTGCCCTTCCACGGAGGTGAGTCCCGGGGCGGTGGGCGGCATCACCGGGCTGACCTGGGGCCACAGCTGCCACCGGCATCACCCCCTTCCCTTCCCACCCGGCTCCGGCAGCCCCCAACGTCTGCGACCTCAACTGCCTGGCCAAGGGGCACAACTTCTACTACACCTTCGGCCGGGTGCTGGACGGCACCCGCTGCAGCCCCGGCTCCCCAGACCTCTGCGTCGGCGGGCGCTGCCTGGTGGGTGCATGCGGGGCCGGGACCCCCGGGACCCCCAGCCCTGACCCCCCACCCTGAGGCCACGTCTCGGCTCCCCGCAGAGCGTGGGCTGCGATGGGATCCTGGGCTCGGGCACGCGGCCCGACGCCTGCGGCCAGTGCGGCGGCGGCCACGACACGTGTCTCTTCGTGCACCGGCTCTTCCAGGGCGCGGACCCCTCCTCCGGTGAATGAACCATTGCCCCGGCCCCCTCCATGGGTGAATGCTTTGGCTCTTGGCTCCCCTGTCCTCCTGTCCCCCGTCTGTGTCCCCAAGGCATCGCCTGGGTCCCCCGTCACCCCGTCCCCTCTCCATCTGCCCCATCGCCACTGGCACATTGTCCCTGATCCCTTCCTGTCCCCAACACGCAGGGACAGGGACAGCGGGCTCAGAGGAGACCTCTCACTGGGGTGATGTCTCGTTGCAGAGGGTATCACTCCTCCGGGGGCTGGGTGGGGGATCTCTGGGGCACTCCTCTGGTCCATGGGGTCCCCAGGGGTGTTCAGAGGTCCCTGGGGGCACCCAGGGTCCGTGTGGTCCTATCCAGTGTCCATGGGATGCCTGGCCAGGCTGCGGGGACGACGATGCCCGTGAGGACGGACAGCCTCGGATGGCACCCCAGGGCCCCCCAGGGCCATCGCTGGGTGCCCCAGATGTCCCAGCATGTGGGGCCCAGCTGGGTTAATGCCACTGATGCCTGGGACGGGGCTGGGGCTGCCCCAGACCCAGAGCTCCTCTGTGCCCGGTCCCCTCCTGCCCCAGCCCCGGCCCCCCCGTCCCCAGGCTGTCCCCTCAGGCCGTGCCCCGGCTCTGCCCTGACTCTGTCCCCCCCTGCCAGATTATTTTGGGTACGTGAACGTGACCAAGATCCCAGCTGGGGCCACCCACATCAAGGTGACGGACAAGAGCCGCAACTACCTCGGTAGGACATGTCCTGTCTCTGTCCCAGTCAGTCCCCGTCCATCCCAGTCGGTCCTGGTTGGTGCCACCCGTGGGTGCAGGCAGGGCAGGGCAGGGGGTGGTTGTGCCGTGCCGTGCCATGCCGGTTCCCCTGCTCGGACGCTGTTTTGAGCATCGCGGGTTCAGTGAACTCGCCGGCGCTCAGGGCACTTTTCCAGAGGCCGCGGCCGTGGGTTTTGGGAACGACTGAGCTGGAGCGGGGCCAGGCCAGCCACCGTGGGACCAGGACCGGCACCCCCGTTCCCAGACCCCCCCAGTCCCCCTCCCGAAGCAGCCGGGGCCCCATCCCCACCAGGACCAGGGCTTGGGGGCTCGGCGGGTTTTGCACACCAGGGTTTGGCTCCGGCTTGGGACGAAGCCAAGTTCTTACAAGAAAGCAGATTTCTCCCAAGCCCCGACCGCAGCTCTCCCAGCCCACGCTGCCCTCCCCGCTCGGGGAGAGGCCTCCGGTGGGGACCCAGGCGTCTGGGCTGCCCCCCAGCCCAGCCCAGCCCAGCCCAGCGTGGGGGTCCCAGGGACCGTGTGGTGCTCGGCCCCCAGACGCGCTCCCTTCTGCAGCCCTGATGACGAGCGATGGGCGCTACGTGCTCAACGGGGACTGGTCCATCGCCTGGCCGGGGCCGTACGAGGTGGCCGGCACCCGGCTGCACTATGCCCGGGCCCCCGACGGCACCGAGAGCCTGGAGGCGCCCGGGCCCACCGACGAGGATCTGCACGTGATGGTGAGGGCGGGGGCGGCGCGGGGACAGGGGCAGCCGGCTCCCGGCCCCCATCTCTCCCCTTAGCTCTGCCCCTGCCCGTGCAGGTCCTGCTGCAGGAGCCCAACCCTGGCATCGAGTACGAGTTCTGGCTGCCCCGCGGGCATCCCCAACCTGGCCGTGGCGACACCAGCCCCCTGCGGCAGCCCCAGACCCGGGGAGCCGGCAGACCCCCGCCCCAGGAGCCCCCGGTCACCCCGGCCCCCACGCTGCCGCCCCCTCTTGGGCGCTCTGCCATGGAGCCACCACCGAGAAGCCCCCCCGGCGGGAGCTGGGCCAGGGCTGCTGCAGGTGCCTGCTCCCCCACGGGGGTCCCCACAGGCTCCCGCACCCCTGGGCTCTCTGCTGCGGGGAGGGTCCCGGAGAGCCCCATGGGTTCACCGTGAGATGGGGACCCTAAAAAAGGGCCCCCTGACTTAACCCCCCTCTGGGACCCTTGGGAGCCTGGTGTGTCCCCTCTCTCCTTATGGGATATGGGCCCCCATGCCCCCTCCCACCGCCGCAGGAGGGGGTTTTGGGGGTGCCGTGTCCCCTCTCCCCCCTAAACTGCTGCAGGTTTGCCCCCGCAGGGCGATGCGGGAGGTGCCGCCCGGCCAAGGGACGCTCCCAGCGCGTCCAGCACTTCTGCCAGAGCGACTTTGGTGAGCGCCAGGGACGGGAAGGGGCTCGGGACGATGCTGGGGGACGTGCCCTGCTCAGGGTGCCCCGTGCTTGCCCCGCAGTCTTCCAGGGCAGGATCCTGGCGCGGCGCTTGGTGGGGCAGGAGACGCGCTACGAGGTGGAGGTGAAAACGCCATATCGTCACCGCTTCCCCCTGGTGACCCGGGAGTACGTGTGGGTGCCCAACACCTGCAGCTGCCCCCCGCTCCGGGAGGGCGGCGAGTATCTGCTCATGGCGCGGCGGCACGTCAACTACGAGCGCACACTCAACCGCATCCTGCTGCAGGACGACGGCTACGCCCGGCCATGGACGCCCCGCGAGGACCGGCTGGTGCGGGAGGCAGCCCGGCACTGCCCCCAGCCCCGGCCGCCCTGAGCCCCCCCGGCTCTATCACCCGGGGAGGGGACGGCCGGCGGGACCCCAAGGGTGAACCGGGGGGCTGGAAACGCTCCTGTCCTTCCCACGGCTGTGGAGGGGCCAGGGCCCCCAGGGACCCCCGTCCTGCCCTCCGCCCTGTGACGGGCATCTCGCCGTCCTTGGGGTCGACTTGGCTGCGGGGGGGTGGAGGAGGGTGGTAATTTATTTTTTTTGCAGAAAATAAACCTGTATATCACCTCGCTTGCCGCGTGCCCCTTCCTGGCTGGAGCCGGCCCAGGGCGTCCCGTGCCCTCGCCACCCCAGGGTGCCTGGGCGGGGGGGGTCCCCTCCCGCGTCCCCATGCTGAGCCCCCAGAGCAATGCACCCGCCCAGCAGCGTGTCCCTGTCCCGGAGATGGACACCTGCCAGGCTCTGCCTCTCGAGGTCGGGGACCTGCCGCTTATCTCCCTTCCGGCGGAGGCGAGCGGGTCCCTCCCTGTGCCGGAGCCCCCCTCGCACGTAACCCAACCCGCGGGCTGGCGGGCACAACCACGGGGCCCGCGCGGGGACGGGACGTGCCCCGGGGGTGCTGCGGGGACGGCCACCCCGGGAGCACTGCACTGGGCACCCTGGGGTGCATCGCCCGCTCGGGGCTCCTGGGGTGGTCTTGCACCCATTCGGGGGTGGGTTTGGAGCCGGTGCCGGGGAAGGGCTGAGCTCTCCCAGCTCGTGTCGCTGGTGACTGTTCCCAAACTGGGCATGGGGCTGGGGCTGCAGCTGGGGGGTACCTGGGGTGGGTGCCCTGGGGTGGGTGCCCTGGGGTGGCCCGAGTGGCAGCTGCCAGCCCAGGAGGGTCCTTAGCATAACGGGTAATTAGTCACCAGGAGCCGGAGATGAGCCCTGGGAGCAGCTGGGGCTCTGTGCTGGGCTCCCCAGCTGGTCCCAGTAATGCCTGGGTGCTGCCGGGTGCTCCGGAGCGCGGGCGGAGGCACCTTGGGGTGATTAGGGCTGGAAAGGTGCCTCCACCCTATAAAAGCGCCCCCTCCCACCCCCTCCTATGGCTGATTTGGGGCTGCTGGGGGGGGTTGTCCCTGGGCAGGGTAGGTGTGCTGGCTGCTGTGCCCTTGGGGGTCCCCGGGTGGGGCAGTGCCTGGGGGAGCACCCCCAGTTCCAGCAGCTCTTTTGGAGCGAGCGATGCCCAGCAGCCCCAGGGCTGGGGCTCTGTGCTGTCACCTTTGGGCATCCCGTGCTTGGGGCGTCCTTGTCTGGCTGTCCCAGCCATGGCAGGTTTGGGGACAGTCACCCCGTGTGCGAAGAGACCCCGCAGGGAGAGCAGTGGGGACCTGGGGGTCTTGGCCACCAAAGCGGGGGCTCGCCGACGGGCCAAGAGCCGGCAAAGAGAAGAGGACCGGGGGGAGCACTGCCCACTGCGGGGCTGGGAGCTCCGGGACCGTGTCCCGTGTTCCCCCTTGCCGCCTGTGACCCCCGGGAAGGGCCGGCTGGCGAAGCTGCGTCTCGAAGGGGAGCGTCGCAGGCCAGCGTCTGCTCCCCCCTGCCCCGGGGAAAGGGGTGAGTGTGTGTCCCCCCCCCCGGGGTAATCCCTGCCTGGGGAAGGGGGGGATTGCCCCAGGCTGCGCTGACAGGACCCCTCTGTCCCACAGAGCCTGCGAGCTCCCTGTTGCAGCCCTGCTATAAGGGCGCCTACTTCTCGGGGCTCCCCGCAGACAAGTGCCAGGACCCTGCTGCCCCCAGCCTGTGAGTATGTGGGGGGGGGTCCCCACGGCCCCCCAGCCCCGCTGCACCGCCGACCCTCTGCCTTCTTCCGGCCAGGCTGGTCCCCGCAGTCCCGGCGCCCGGCAGGGATGGTCCCCGGAAGACCCGCAGCACACCGGAGCGCACCCTCGTCCTGGAGCTGGTGAGCTGGGGGGGGGCCGGGGAGGGGGGCTGCGGCCCCGGGGCTGGGGTCTGACTCTGCTCCCTGCCCTGCAGGAGGGGACCCTGGTCTGCTCCTCTGTGCTTGCCAGCTGGCGGCGGGGTGCCGCGGCCACCTTCACCACGGTCTTCCAGGGAGACTCCTACGAGGTGGGTGCCCGTGTGCTGGGGTTGGGACAGCGGGGTGCTGGGTCCCCGGGGGGGGCACACAGGGCTGTGACTCAGGGCTGTGGAGAGCCACGGTGTCCACGTGTCCTTCCCTAGTAGCCGGGGGGGGAAGTGGGCCCCAGGGGCTGAAATCCCAGGGGAGAGGGTGGCCGAGGGACCCCTGGGATCCTGCTTGGGGTGCTGACCCCCCCTCTTGGGGGTCACCTTGGTGTCAGGATACGGGTGCTGGTGGTTTTCTGGGGCTGTCTGGAGATGCTGTTCCCTTCCAGGTCCACGTGAAGCTGCGACCCCACGTGCAGCGGTTCCTGGAGAGCCTTTCCAAGACCTACGAGGTACCCAGAGCCCCCGTGTTCCCCCAGGGTGCTGCTCTGTCGGGGTGGGGGGGACTCGGGCAGCCCATGCAGGGACCTTCGCCTGCTCCCCCAGATCTTCATCTTCACAACCGCGAAGAAGGACTACGCCGAGAAGGTCCTGGATGTGCTGGACCCCAAGAAGCAGCTGATCAGGTGATGGCCTTAGTGAAACCCCGCTGGGGAGACCTCCCCTGTGACAGGGACTGGTCCCCATGGGCTCTGCCTCCCCCTCCAGGCACTGCCTCTCCCAGCAGGACTGCCTCTGCGCCCGGGGCTGCTACTGGAAGGACCTGACCCGCCTGGGCAGGGACCTGGCCAAGACGGTGGCTCTGGACCACACCATCCAGGGCTTCCCCGCCCAGGTACCGGCAGCGCTGGCCCTCATGGAGGGGTGTGGGGGGGATGGTTGTGTGCACTGGCCCCCCCCCCCCAGGAGCACCCCAGCTACGACGGCTCCTCCATGGCCAGCGCTCGCCCTCTCTCCCCAGGCTGCCAACTGGATCCCGGTGCCGAGGTGGGGGGGGGACCCGCGGGACGAGGAACTGCTGCGCCTCACCCTGCTGCTGGGACAGCTCGGCTGGGCGGTGAGGACTGGGGGGCTGGGGCTGGGGAGAGGATGGGTGCCCTGGGTTCCCTGGGGTGGGGTGAGCTCCCCCCCCCCCCGGGGCACAGCCCTCCCCTATCCCCGTCTCTTCCCCGTGCAGGACGACGTGTGCACCGAGATCCAGCGGCGGTTCCCGCACCGCAGGCTGCCCGCTGAGGACTAGGCCAGTCCCGGGCAGAGGGGAGCGGGATGGAGAAAACCCCTCGGAGGGGCTCGCACCGCTGCGGGGGAAGCCGTGCTCCAGCGCGTCCAGGCTCTAACTCATCCCGCGGCGCTGGGCTGGCGGGTGTTTTGGCAAAGCCATTGCCCCCCCCACCTTGGTGTCTGCAGCCGCACTCTGCTCGCCTCCCCCCGGCAGGCTGCGAGGGGGATCCCAGCCTGTCCCCGGGGCTGGGGGGGGTCCCACCGGGGACACCCCCCCCCCCCCCTCGCTCTCAGCTGCCACTTGAGGAAAAGCTCCGTCCCGGCTCCCTCCTGTCTGTGCTCTGTAAGGTCCGGCCGAGGGCTGGTTTCACGGGTGATTATACACTTGGACAAAGCTCTTGCTCTCTTCTGTAACTCAGCTGCGCAAACACGCTGCGCTCGGGGATGGCACAGCCGGCCGGGGGGGGGACGACACAGGACAAACCGCCCCCACCCTACCGTGCCGCAACCGTGTCCCGGGGCAGCCGGGGTCCTGCGGTCGGGAGGCTGAGCCCCGCGTGGTGCCGGTGCCCCTGGGAGGGCCCCAGCTGGCAGCTCTCCCCGCGCCCGTCCCAGCCCTGCCTGGTGCCGCGCTGCGTGCCGGGGCGCAGCTGCCGCTGTGCCGCTGCCAGCCCTAATGGGACAGCGAGGGCCCAGGGCGTTCGTCCCCGCTGCCGTGGCAGGGGGAGAGCAGGGCAGCCGTGGGGTGCAGCACCCCCGGGACCCCCTTTTTTTTTTTTTTTTAAGGACTAAAGGCTGCTGGTAAACAAGAGCCGGGGACTGCACCGCGCTCTGCACCACGCAGCAGCAGGGGGGGTCCAGGCTGTCCTCCCCAAGCAGTGGTTCGGAGTCCAGCTGCCTCTCCCCTGCCAAAAGCTGCGTGGGCTCGCGGCTAAGCTCGTGCTGGAGGAGCTGGCTGTGGTCACTCGGGTGCAGCTGTTTGGAGAGAAGTCACATCTCCTCCTCCTCACGGCCCTCCGCGCCTGGGAAAGGGCACAGGGCTGCTGGCCACGCAGCCTGGCCCTCCTGGAAATAGCTCCCTCGCAGCAGCGTGCCAGGCCGGGCCCCCCGGCATGGCTCAGGCCCCTGGGGGATGTGAGGGGGGGGGATGAGCCAGGCGGGGAGGGAAGCCACCACCTGTGTCTCTGCCCATGCACAGAGCTGGACACGGGGTGGGATCAGCCCAGGCGCTGCTGGGAAGGGAAGTCACCCCTCGGAGAGGTTGGTCCGGAAAGGCAATAACCAGTTTATTTTGGAAGCCAGGTGAGGGCAGCTCTGTCCTAGGCTGGGATCCGGCCGCCTGTGTCCGTGCAGCCCAGGCTGGTGTCACGTTGTCCTGCCAGCCCGGGGACAGCAGGCACTACCTTTCACGACACAAAAGGCCACACGGTACGTGACATAGAGGACGGCTGAGAGGATCAGGCCCCCGCAGATGAGGACAGGGAGGAGGTCCCTCTGCAGCCCCTCCTCGGGGGGGAAGCCCCGCTGAGGGGAGCAGGAGTGGGTGAGCTCATCGAAGGTGCAGGCGGGGGGACAGGCCGTGCAGTTGTTGGCCGAAGCGCCCTGGCACGTGTAGCAGGAGGGGTGGCAGCTGGCACAGATGCGGGCTGCGCTCGTGGCGGCGGCTCTCTGGGTACGGCCGTAGTAGCGCGGAGGGCAGTAGGACAGGCAGGAGCGCTGGTAGGCGTAGAAAGAGCTGCCGCACTCTGCAGAGGGTCGGTGGCATGAGCCAGGCTGCGGGGCCACCCAGGGCCGAGAGCACCGTCCCCTCCTGCCCAAAGACTCACCCTCGCACGCTCCCTGCGCGTCCCGCCTGATGCACTCGTCCACGGCAGAGGCCGCAAAGCGCCTGGCCGTCATGTCCTCATCTGTGCCGTGGAGGTGCAGGGTGAAGCTGGTCAGCAGACCTGGGGGCAGGAGGGACAGGACTCGGTGCTGATGGCAGCCGCGTTCCCAACCCTCCAGGGTTTGGGATCCGCAAGCTGGTGGATGCGGGGCTGGAAGCTCTGGGGCCACATGGAGGAGAGCAAGCCGTGTCCCCTCCCCGGCTGTGTGCTGGCTGGGGAGACCCTCAAGACAAACAAACATGGCCCTGCAGAAAAAGAGGGCTCTGGCCAGACCCCGTGCCCAGGAGGAGCAGGGAGAGGACAAGCCAACAAGTTGCTAATCAAAGAAGAGGAAAGAGGAGGCAAGAACAACCAGGCACTGGGTGACCTCAGTGAACGGGGTTCACTCCCTGGGGCCCTGGACACCCACCTGTGTTATAGGCATCGCCCTTGTTCTCTAGCCGGAGCGTCCAGGTCCCGTTGGGGTTCTCGTCCCAGAAGTGTGTGGACATGAAGGTCCAATCCTCGTAGCCCTGCTGGCTGGTGTCGTATGGGCTGGAGGAGAGGAGAGCTGGGAGTGACGGCCCAGGGGCTGGAGGGGAGGGACGCAGCCCAAGGAGGCCCCGCAGTCACCCTGTGCTTGGTACAGTGGGGCATTGCTAAGACGTGGCAGGGGCCACAGAGGAGCCTTGGGCACGGTGAGCCCGTTCCCTGTGGGGGCCAGAAGCAGTCACTTCAGTGTGGGGGGAGAGTCTCCTGGCCCCAGGAGAGGCTGCGAGAGGAGCAGCCCTCCCTGCTCCCCAGCAGCTGCTAAATCTCAGCTGCAGTGTGCTCCCTGCGAGCTCGCAGAGCGCCCTTACCGCACGGTCAGCAGTGTGGACGTGGTCCCCATCGGGCTGGTCAGAGCGATCACCAGGTCCCCCCTGCGGCTGTAGCTCAGAGAGAGCCGGACCCGGACATGCTCCAGCGAGCGGATGCGCTTGGTCCTCCCCGAGCAGGAGGAGACGTCTGTAGAGATGGTGAGCTCGGAGCCGATGTTCCTGCCAAGTACAAGACGGAGGTGAGGGCATCTCTTCCCCCTCCAAGGGCACCCTGCCCTCCGCCGCAACCTCTAAGCACAGCCCTGTGGTTACAGCAGAAGCCGTGCAGCACAGACCGCTTTCTGGGAAGCATCGCTTGCTCCTGCAATGGGCACGGCACAACTTTGCTACAAGAAAGTCCCTGTGTGAGCTCGCGTGAGGTCAGACCCAGGGGATACCGTCCCTTACCGGGGGGCGTGAAGAGCCTTGACCGAGCATCTTCGCTGAGGCCGAGTTCCTGTCCATGCCTTGGCCATCTCCACCAGCAGACCAGCGTCCAGGAGCCCGTAGCCGTAGTGGTGGCTCACTGAAAAGCAGATGCCACCCAAGAGAGGACACGTGAGCCCCTCTGCACTGAGAAAGCACCGGGGGGTCCTGCCCCAGGCCTGCTGGCAGGAGTTTGAGGGGCAGCACATCCCCCCCCACAGCCAGGGGAGGGAAGCAGGAGCAGGCAGGGCCGGGCAGCCCTGAACTCACCCTTGCGTCCGACCCCGTTCACGGCCCAGTCTTCTGCCTGCAGGTGAGCAGGCTTGGAGGTCCTGATGACGAGATGCTGCAGGTCACGCCAGGTCAGTGCTGGGCTGGAAGCAAGGAGGACTTGGGGACAAAGGTCTCTGCTTTGGGTCAGCTTTTGAGGGTGAGATTTGGCACTTCTGATGTGGGTAAGTTAGCTGTCTGGGTCCAACTGGTCCCCCCACAACCTCCTTCACTGCCAAAACGGGAGCAACAGAGACCTCCAGAGGACAACTCTCCTCCTGCCTCCGGCCGCTCTCCCGCAGTGTCCTGGGAGAAGAGGCTGGCCCACCAGAGCCCAGGGAGACCTCAGCTCCACACCCCCAAACCTGCCTGGTAGCAAAGTCCCCCTTCCTTGTCCCTGCAGGGTTCTGGCGAGGCACCAGGCTCTCCCTGGGGACTGCCCCGCTGCCGCGACGGTCACCTACTTGGCCTCCAGCGCGAGGGCGATCATTCCCGCAGCCAGCGGGGCCGAGGCGGAGGTGCCCGTGTGCTTGTCGGTGCAGCGGTGGTGCAGGTCGGTGGTCACCTGGGGGGGAGGGAGGGGGGTCTCAGCACCATTGTCTGCTGCTGGAGCAGAGGACAGGACTGGCTGGAGTTGGGTAACTTCAGTAAACGCTCCCTCCGGGTCCCTCCGCGCTTTTTGGGGTCTAAGGTACCAATGCTTTAATAAAGCCTCTCTCTCCCTCCCCAGGTAAGGAGGGCTCGGATGAGCACGCTCTGTGCTGGGAACCGGTGTCTGCCCGAGGGTCGCTGCTCTGGCAGAGCCGGCACGGCACTCACGATCTGCACCTCGCTCGTGGTCCTGCTGCTGTAGGTGGTGGTGAGGATGGCGGAGCAGCCCTCGCCGTACCAGGGCCTCCGGCCGCCCGCCAGGACGCTGCCCACCGACAGGGTGTAGATGCTGTTGGCGTACCCGTCGCAATTGCAGTTGTCGTAGTTGATCCCGCCGTTGCCGGAGGCCCAGATGAAGATGGAGCCGAGGCCGCCCCGTCCCTGGCAGCGGGGAGGCAGAGGGGGGGGTGAGCAGGGAGTCCTCGTGCCAACGAGGTCCCCGAGGCCAGCGCCGACCTTACTTTGGTAACGCCTCTGTAGAAGGCCTCCGCGGCCAGCACGCCTGGCCCGTCCACGGTCTTCCCATCATCCTCGGGGCCCCAGCTGGCGCTGTAGATGTGGATGTGCTGGGGACGCAGGCTGAGGGACTGAGCCTCCACCACGTCCGTGATGGGACCGTCCAGCATCCGCACACCTGCAGGGCCAGGACGAGGAGCGGCAGTGTCTGAGAGGCGGCAGCACTCGGGAGGCCACGCCGGCTCCGGGTGGACGTGAGCCTCGCACACGCCTCGTGAACGTAAGGACTGAGCGGCATCTCGCTGGCCCCCACTTCGCCCCCGCAGTTGCCTTGAGCACCTCTCACGCGACGCTGCCCTAAGGACATCAGGCTCCCATAAGCCTGTGCGGCTGCTGCCGCGATCTCGTCCCCAAAGCTCCTCGTTAAGCCCTTTGCAATTAAGCCCAGTGAGTCCTCCCAGCTTTTAACCCCATTTGTCGCACTCGCTTCCGCAGGGGAGCCTGAGCCTGCACGGTGCTGGTGCTGCCTGCCGGAGCCCCGCGTCGCGGTGGGCATTAAACCCCCAGGGAGCGCTGAGCCCCACACCATGGCCGGGTGTGCGGTAACACCGCAGCACCCTCTACCCCCCTGCAAGCCCTCCCCAGGGTGCCGGAGCTGGCTGGTGACCCCTGTCCCACCAGCACGTCGGAGCAATGGCTCACCTCCAACTCTGGCATTGTACGCAACGCCTGCTCCGCAGATTCGGTTGTTGGCTGCAGCCGCCACTTCTCCTGCACAGCGTGTCCCGTGCCTGAGGAGCAGAGTTAGCGTGTGAGCCGTCCTCTGCGAGGGGTGAAGGGGCCTGGGACAGCCTCGGCCCCCGGAGAGATAAAGCACCCAGCACAGGGAAGAGATTTGCTTGGGCAATCAGCTGGCAAAACTCACCGATTCTCGTCCCTGGCAGCGTACCTGGGCTGGGGATCGGGGTCGTTGCTGTTGAAGTCGTAACTTGCCAGGGGGTCCTATTGCAAAAAAGAGGCACCGGCATGAGCAAACTGCTTTTCGGCGTGGGTTGTGACAGCTCAACACGGGCTCCTGGCGCTTCGCCCGGTGGCTGGCAGCGTGGATCGCCCTGCCCGCCCACGAGCTCGCTGCCTGCCCAGCCCGGAGAGGGCAGGGGGGGCCCCTTCGCACCCAGAAACTGAGTGGGGTTAACCTGGAGCTGTTGGAAACAGGGCTTCACTAAAGGAGCATAACTTTGCGCGTCGCCGTACTGCTTCGTCGTACCCAGGCTCACGTTCGGTGAGAAAGCACAGCATGGCGCGTCACCCGAGGGTGAGCCTCACCGGCTGCGCAGTTAGGACAGAGGAACTACAAACCAGTGAAACGATGTTGTTATAAACAACATCTTAAGATTTACCTATTCTTTCCTCCCGGCTCTTGGAGCACGTGAGGGCTTACCAGCTTTACTGGCTTTGCAGCTTGCTATAATTACATCTAATTTGGGGGCTTGAGCGTGTGCAAGTTCTAATGTTTCCTTGATGTGAAAATTCACTGCGGGAGACACCAAACCTTTTGATCCAGCCACGGAGAGGCTGAGTTCCCACTGCGAGGTCCCATGGGTGGGATAAAGGCACCAGCTCCCACCCTCCCCTGGAGACAACACGCCCTGAAGGAGCCGGTTCCTGCGGCCCGCGCTGCTCAGCCCATCGTAGTTACGTAGTTGGCAGACAGGTCCGGATGGTCCTTCTCGATCCCGTCATCCAGGACGGTCAGCACCACCCCCAGCCCGGTGTACCCTTTACTCCAAGCAGCGAGGATGTTTAGGTCGGGATTGATGCCATTGTTCTGGAAAACAGATTAAATTTGATCAGCCCCTGGGCTGCGGGTGACCTTCAAGGACTCTTCTGCTGCCTCATCACTGTCAGCATTAGTCCTGTTTACACATCAGGGAGGTGATTTGCTTGAGGATTAGAAGAGAGAGCGGCACAATCTCACCATGTACCACTGTTTATGGAACCAGGGATCTGTTGGCACCACGCTGACGCTTCTCTTCGTGCGCCTCTTTACCGTTTGCTGCTCAAACCAGAGGACCTGGGTGGGAAGCAGCGTTGTCGGTGTCAGGCAGAGTTTGCCCAGCACGGCACGCCTCGGTCCCTGCAACCGCCTCCTCCCTACCTTTGGCTCTTTTGCCAGGCGCATATTCCAGCCCCAGTGTCTGCTCAAGGCTTTCTGCCTGGTGCCGCGGTGTTTGAAATGGTAGTAGGGCTCTCCCTCCACCACCTGCAGGCGCAAAGAGCTGCTGTGAGACACCGCTGTAGGCAAGCGGCCGGGCTGGGGACGCGTGTGCCAGCTCCCCGCGGGCCGCCGAGATCAGAAAGACGCGTTTACTGTGAGTCGCGCGCGGCAGGACAGGCGGAGGGCACCATTTGGAGAGAGAGCAGGCTCCCGGGGAAGGTTTGTGAGCGCCCTTCGGGTCTCCTCGCTCACCCGTGCACGCACAGAGGCCGTTAGCAACCTGCGGCCCTTACGCTTTCATCCGCGTCCGATGGTTTAAAAGCGCTAGAGGGGATGACCGAACGCCCTATTTTAAAATTAAACTGGCGTCCCGCCCTGGGACGCGCGGCGGGGAGGAGTGGCGGGGACGAGCGAAGGGGGACACCGGGCGGGACGAGGGTGTGCGGACGGGAGCTGCTGGGCTCCCCCCGGCGCCCCCCCCCCTCCGCCCCGGGCAGCGGGGCGACCCGCGGGCCGCACCTGGCCCAGGCAGAGCAGGCCGTGCCGGCGGGCCAGGCCCCCGGCCTCCCGCGGCCCCGCCGCCGCCCGCACGGCCCAGCTGCTCAGGTAGACGCGGGGCTCGGTGGGGCCCGGTGGGGCGGCGGCGGCGACCACCACCAGCAGCAGCAGCAGCAGCAGCCCCCGGAACGGCCACGGCCCCGGCCCCGGCCTCGGCCTCGCCGCCATCGAGGCCGCGGGGGGTTGAGCGGGCGTTGCCATGGCGACAGCGTCGCCCCGCCCGGCCCCGCCCCGCCGCCGCATTGGCCCGGGGCGGCGGGAGGCGGCGGGGTGGGAGGGGGGGGGGGTGTCGGTCCGACCGGGGCCGCCGCCGCCGCCGCCGCCGCCGCCATGGGCACGGTGCCGCAGCGCCTGCAGCGCTTCCTCGATCGCCCCGGGCCGCTCGGTGACCTGCTGGGTCGCCTGGAGGCCCGCACCGGCGTCCGGCGGCTCTACCTGGCCACAGGTGCGACCGGCACCCCGGGACCCCCGGACCCCCTCGGTACCCCCCCCCCCCCCCCGCCCCGGCCCCGCTCCTGGGCTACGCTGCCCGCTCCCTTCCCGCCCCTCCCGTTTGGGGGGGGGGTGTCTCCGAGGGTCCCTCGTCTTTCCCGGGGCGCCCTGGCAGCCCCTCACCGTGCCTCTGGGCTCCGCGGGGGGGCGCGGGCAGGGCAGGCAGGGCCCCCCGTTTGGGGGCTGCTGGGTGCGTTCACAGAGCGGGGCCACGCTGGGATGGGGGCCCGGGGGGTGGCCCCGCCATCCATCCTCGCCTTCGGCAGGCGTGAAATCCCGCACCCCGACCCAAGGGGAGGCGCACCCCGAAACCCGCGGGGTCTGCGTGTCGGAGGTCTTGGCCGGACCCTCAAGACCCCCGAGAAGCCTGGCCCTGACGGAAGGGGGTCCCCGCTCCCCGACAGGCGAGCCCCCAAAACGCGGTGGGTCAGAGCGGGTGTTGGGGACGGGAGCGCCCGTCCCCGCGTCCCGCTCGTCCCGCGGGACTCGCCTCCCTCCCCGGCGGGAAGGCAGAGGTCCGGCTGTTAACCAGATCCTGTTTGCTCATTAATGAGAAACCAGCTGGCGTCTCCCCAGGGAGCGGCCTCCTGGCACGACGTGACCCTTCTCCTCTGCCCTCGCCACGGCTCCGACCCTCGGCCCCACGCCGCTCCTCTGCCAATTTACGACTTGCCCGTCTGCCTTCTCCCATTCGGGGCTTCATATAAAACCTCCCAGGAGGGGCTCGGGGTTTCCCGGTTGCCTGCGTCCCGCCAGGCACGTCCCCTGCCTTTTGCCCCCCCCCCCCCCCCCGGTGCGAGTTCCTGGCCCTTCACCTGCTGCAGGGCTCGTTTTCCCGCTCCGAGGGGGAAAGGAGTCCGTGAACGGGCACGTGCCGCTGCGAGCGGGTTGTGTTTGGACGTGGTGCGTGGCGGTCGGGCGTCTTCCGAGCAAAACGGTCCCGGGGCTTCGGTCGTGCTCGGGTGTGATGGACTTTTGGGGGTAGGGGAAGAGCGGAGGCACCGCTTCCACCACAGAGCGATGGTCCCGTGTTCTCGGTCCCTATCCTGGAAAGGAGAAGCTGCCGCTAAACTAAAAATACCCGATTTCTCCCTCCCCCGGCTCTGGAGCAATTCCTAATTTGTGTTTGAACCCAGCGGGGTCGGTTCTGCACTTCTGGAGCCAGGAGCGACCCACGGGCCGCAGCTGGGAGCCCATCTTGCCTGGCCTCTGGGCAGCACAGCCCAGTCAGCCGTGCGGTGGCTTCGGCTGGGTAAAAATCATCCCGGAGGAGGACGGCGGCTCCTTCCCAAGGCGCGGGGCTGGCTGTCACGCCGGCTGCTCGCCCTCCTTGCCGGGACGGGCACCGTGGGATGGCTCCGGCCGCCCCCCTCGGCAGCTCTTCTTTGAGCCTTTCACTAGTTTGTTTTTTTTTGCTGCAACATAAATTTCTCTGGGGGCTAAACTTAGCCCGTGAAATCCCTTCTAAGGCTCTTGGGGGAATGAAACCCAGCGCTGCCTGAACCTGCCTGGTAGTTTTCTTTGAAGGGAGGTTTGTGATTGCTCCGAAGCCGCGTTGCTCCTGCCCGTCTGCTGGGAAAGACCCGAAGCCCCGTTGGTGCCCGGAGCCGTGGCTGCCCCGCACCGGGGGCCCGGAGCAAGGCGCAGAAATGCTGCGGTGAGCAGAGCGGGGATAATCCGCCCTCTGAGCCCGAGCAAGGGCTTTCCTCTAATTCACCAGCCCAGACAGGTTAAGTCCTGGCTCTCCTGCCCGCTGCGGGGCAAGGCGCTTACGTTGATGGAGGAGTTTGTACGCAGGGTAGGGGAGACGCTGCCGGGCTGTGACAGTAGACGCCCTTGACTCCGGCTCTGCATGTCCCTGGGCTGCTTTCCTGCCCTCTGCCCCTTCGGGGTCTGTGTTTCGGCTGCCTCGGGCAGGCTGGGAGGGAGCTGCCGGGTGCCAGCGTCTCCCTGCCCTCCGAGCCCGCGTGTGAGCGGGGGCTCTTCGCTGTGGCCGTGGTTTCAGCAGCAAGGGCTCCTTGCTCCGGCTTCCCCCATCCGCCGGCTCTCCCACCTCTGCTGATCAAGCCTCCTGCAAGCGTCTCGAGGGCTGGGCAGGCTCCACATGACCAAAGCCATGGCTTACGTTTAATTTTAACGATTTAATTTAATAACAGGGAAGCGGGATTGGATCGCTGGTTCTCAGGGGGCTGAATCCTTAACAAACGGTGGCTGCTCAGCACAAGCACGTGCAGGGGATGCGTACAGGGAGCAGAAAGGAGACGCAGGCTCTGGGAGCGAGGCTGCTCCCCGGGTGCTTGGCTCCAGTAGCGAGGCTTGTCCTTGAACAGTCGTTATCAAAATGCCGAGCGGCTCCGAGCCCCGCGCGTGGAGGAGAAGCTCAGTCCCTTAACTTTGGGCCGTAGGTGTGTGTTAAAAGTCTCCGCTTCTGACACCTCTGCAGCCTTGGCCCGGGCCCAGGCTGGCGACAGGCCGAAAGCACTACGAGTTTGTTGTGGGGAAGCCCCTTCCGGGCCAGGGAGGGGACAAACGGTGGCGGGAGCAGATCGTGGCTCCCTTGGGGATGAGGGATGAGCGCCTCTACCCCATGGCAGGCTCTGCCGCGCGCTGCGGCTCAGCGCGGTTGCGCGAGCGGCGTGTTGAGCACCTCAGTGGTCTGGTGTGTGGAGGGTCCTACTGGAATTAATTGGGGGTGGTCGTTATTCCCAACTGGAGGGTGCCGGCATGCGCCTCTTCTCACTACTGGGGTGAGAAACCTGCTCAGCGGACCGAGCCAGGGTCTCTCCTCGCCATCTCGGTGTCGGCGGGAACGTGACCGTCCCCTCCGTCACCCCCTGGCAGGTTCTGTGGCGTTCCTGGGGCTCTACCTCATGTTCGGCTACGGCGCCTCGCTGCTCTGCAACCTCATCGGCTTCGCCTACCCCGCGTATGTCTCGTAAGTACCAGCGTCCCAGCCCGGCCTCCCTGCAGCGCCTGGAGAGCGTTCCCTGCCCTTAGCTGAGGGTCTCCCTGGCAAACGAACAGGCAGTTACGGTCAGGAAGCTCTTGAGACCTCCCTAAAAACACTGGGACCTGGCACGGTCCCGGCCTGGGGCAGCAGCGCTCCGGCAGGCGGGTTTGCTCCAGGGTTTGGAGGACTTGGGAAGGAGGTGCCCGCCCTGGCGGCAGGGCTGCAGCGGCAGTGCCCTTCTCCTCTCCTGCCGCAGCATCAAAGCCATCGAGAGCTCCAGCAAGGAGGACGACACCACGTGGCTGACGTACTGGGTGGTGTACGGCGTCTTCAGCGTAGCCGAGTTCTTCTCCGACATCTTCCTCTACTGGTTCCCGTTCTACTACGCTGGGAAGGTAACGGCTTTGCCGGGGGCTGCCGGGGCCAGAGTCCTCTCACCCGATGGCTGAACTTGGAGGAACCAAGCGTGGTGGGCTCTGCCCCGTTAGCAGGGCGGCGGCGGTGGCCGTGGTGGGGCCGCAGTCCCTCGCGGAGCTCCTGCTTGCTCCAGCGAGCTCCAGCCTTGGGAAGCTGCCTTTGGGCAGGGCCAGAGCCAGGCTGGGGGGGACTGGAGCAGCTCAGCTGCCGGCCTGTCGCTGCCCTCCTTCTGGGGGCTGCCTCGCTCGGCCCCGGCCTGCCCCGCCATCTTCCAGCTCTGGAGCGTCTCTCCTCCCCGCAGTGCCTGTTCCTGGTGTGGTGCATGGCCCCCGTGTCCTGGAACGGGTCGCAGGTGCTCTACCAGAAAGTCATCCGGCCCTGCTTCCTCAGGCACCACCAGACCGTGGACAACGTGCTGGGCAACCTCAGCACCAAAGCCCTGGACACGGCCTCCAGCATCACCCGAGAAGGTAACGCGGGTCCCCCGGTCCCCGCTGCCCTGCTCCACGGCCAGGGCAGGCGCCTTTCCCCGGAGCACGGCCCGGCTCCGCTGGGACGCGGGCAGCTCTCGTTTTAAGTACCGGCAAGCGGCCATCTCTCCGTGACCGTGGGCTGTGCTCTCACAGCCACAGCCCCGTTCCCCCCCCCCCGCGGCGGCAGGAGCCGAGCCGGGGGGTTCACTCTCCCCCCTCTGTAATTCTCTCCCTTCTCTTTGCGCCTGGCGGTCCAGTCCTGCAGACTCTGGTCAGCAGCAGAGCCCGGCTGGCGGCCGAGGTGGCACCGCAGCTCACCTTGTCTGTATGTAAGAGCCGCCGTTCCCTCTGCCGCTGAAGGGAGAAGGGGCTGTTCTGCGCGAACCGCCCCGCCGCTACCGCCAGCCGCTTAGGCCGGATCCTGCGGCCGGCTGCCGCCGCCTTGGCGCTGGCCGAACCGAGCCTCCCGCTCTTGCCGGCCTCGGCGCGGCTGGCGCGCAACCCCGTCCCTTTCCTCCCTTCGGCGTGGGTAGAGCAGGCGCTTTCCCTCCCGCTTCTCCGTAGCCAGACCCCGACTCCCCCCCCCCAAAGCCGCCTGTCCTCCCTCGGCCCCGCCATCTCTTGCCTGTTCCTCCGCGCTGGTGCCAACTTGGGGCTCCCGAAGCCCCCCGGCTCCCCCCTTCCTCCGGCTTAGGCCGGATCCTGCGGCCGGCTGCCGCCGCCTTGGCGCTGGCCGAACCGAGCCTCCCGCTCCTGCCGGCCTCGGCGCGGCCGACGCGCAACCCCGTCCCTTTCCTCCCTTCGGCGTGGGTAGAGCAGGCGCTTTCCCTCCCGCTTCTCCGTAGCCAGACACCCCCCCCAAAGCCGCCTGTCCTCCCTCGGCCCCGCCGTCTCTTGCCTGTTCCTCCGCGCTGGTGCCAACTTGGGGCTCCCGAAGCCCCCCGGCTCCCCCCTTCCTCCGGGTGCAGGCAGCTGCCCGCCAGCGGCCCCCCGGGGGAGGAGGAGGGGAGGGCAGGAGACGGCCGCCAGCCCCGCGCTGTCAGCGGGAGAGGGAGGGAACGGGACGGCGACGAGCGGCCGGGAAGGGGCTGGTTCCCCGGGGGTCACCGGTTGGTGTGGCCGCTGGTCCAGGGCTGGGCCCTAACGTCGTCCCCGTCTCTCCCGCAGCCTCCAGAGCAGCCCTGAACCCGGAGCGGGAAGCGGAGAAGAACAAGTGAAGGGGGGGGGGGGGGCGCTCCCGGTACCGGAACGGCGATCCTGGGCCCGGGCCTAGGCCTGGGCCTGGGGCCGGGCCTGGGCCCCGCTCGGCCGGGCCCGGCCGAGCGGGGCCCAGGCCCGGCCCCAGGCCTCACCGTTGCTGCCCCCAATAAACCCCGGGGGTCCCCGGTGCTCCCCGAAACGCTTCTCCCGTGTGATACCGGCGCGATACCGCGCGGCTCCTTTAAGAGCGGGGGCGGGCGGCGCCTTTAAGAGAGAGGGCGGGGCCCGGGGGAAGGGGGGGGGGGGGGGAGCGCGCCGCGATGACGTGTCTCCCGGGGGCGCGGCGGAAGTGAGGCGGTGCGGAGGGGAGGGGCGGGGCTGGCGCTACGGTGGCCGGGAGGAGGGCGGCGGGTGAGGAGCGTGGCGGGGGGGGTGTCTGTCCGTCTGTCCTGGGGGGGGGGGCCGGGGGGGGTCTGTCTGTCCTGGGGGGACTGGGGGGGGTCTGTCTGTCCTAAGGAGGGGGGGGGGCTCTGTCCGTCAGTCCTGGGGGGGCCGGGGGGGTCTGTCTGTCCTTGGGGGGGCCGGGGGGGGGGTGTCTGTGTGTCTGTCCTAAGGAGGGGGGGGGCTCTGTCTGTCTTTGGGGGGGCCGGGGGGGTCTGTCTGTCCTAAGGAGGGGGGGGGGACTCTGTCCGTCAGTCCTGGGGGGGCCGGGGGGGTCTGTCTGTCCTAAGGAGGGGGGGGGGCTCTGTCCGTCAGTCCTGGGGGGGCCGGGGGGGTCTGTCTGTCCTTGGGGGGGCCGGGGGGGGGGTGTCTGTGTGTCTGTCCTAAGGAGGGGGGGGCTCTGTCTTTGGGGGGGCCGGGGGGGTCTGTCTGTCCTGGGGGGACTGGAGGGGTCTGTCTGTCCTAAGGAGGGGGGGGGGGGGCTCTGTCCGTCAGTCCTGGGGGGACTGGGGGGGTCTGTCTGTCCTAAGGAGGGGGGGGGCTCTGTCTGTCTTTGGGGGGGCCGGGGGGGTCTGTCTGTCCTAAGGAGGGGGGGGGGCTCTGTCCGTCAGTCCTGGGGGGACTGGGGGGGTCTGTCTGTCCTAAGGAGGGGGGGGGCCTCTGTCCGTCTGTCCTGAGGGGGCAGGGGGGGTCTGTGTGTCTGTCCTAAGGAGGGGGGGGCGCTCTGTCTGTCTTTGGGGGGACCGGGGGGGGTGTCGGTCTGTCTGTCCTAAGGAAGGGGGGGCTCTGTCCGTCTGTCCTGGGGGCGGAGGGGGGGGTGTCTGTCCTGGAGAGGTGGTGGGGGGGGGGTGTGTGTGTCTGTCTGTCCGTGTGGGGGATGGGGTGGGGGGTGTCTGTCCGTCCTGGGGGAGGGAGCGGGGGAAGCCTGTCTGTCTGTCTGTCTGAGGGAAATGGTGAGGAGGGGGGGTGGGTGTCTGTCTGTCTAACAGGCAACGAGAGGGCGTCTGTCCGTCCTGGGGCATCGAGGGCGTCTGTCTGTCTGTCTGGAGGGAGGGACACGGGGGGGGGGGGGGGGGCAGTGTAGGGGTCGGTCTGTCCGTCCGTCTGTCTGGGGGGGACAGGGAGGGGGGAAGTCTGTGTGTCTGTCCGAAGGGCAGCAGGGTGGGGGGGGGGGGTGGGGGTGCCCGTCTGTCCGTCCGTCCGTCTGTCTGTCTGGCGGACGGGGCGGGGACAGCGCCAGCCCCCTCATCCCCCCCCCCCCCCCCCTCCGCCAGCCCCCGGGCGTGAGGCCGCCCCCGTGATGAGCTCCAAGGCCAAGCGGGTGCTGCCCACCCGCCCGGAGCCCCCCGGCCTGGAGCAGATCCTGGCCGACGTGCGGGGCACCCACCCCACCGACCCCGTCTTCCTCCTCCCCGCCGAGCCCCGCCGGGACCACGGCCCCTCCCCGGGTGAGTCCCCGCAGCGGGGCGAGGGGAGGGAGGGGGGGGGGGTGTGGGGGGGGGCTCCACCGGCCCCTGCTGACACCCCCCCCCCCCCTCCCCGGCTCTGCCCCCCGCCAGGCTCCCCCGGCCCCGGCAGGCAGGAGGCCGCCGCGGAGGAGAGGGAGCGGCTGTACCGGCAGAGCCGCTCCTACGTGGAGATGAATCAGCGGCTGCAGGAGTCCCGGGAGCGGCTGCGGGAGCGGCGCGAGGAGCTGCGGCGGGCGGGAGCGGCGCTGGAGCGCGGCATTTCGGAAATGAGGCAGAAAGCTTTCTGAGGCCGGCGGTCCCCGTCCGGGCGGTGTCGGGTGCTCGGGACTCCTCTCCACCGGCACCCTGCGACTGCGGCGGGCGCCTCGGGACCGCGGTTGCGGTTTCGCCTGCCGAATCGGGGGGGGGTGGGGGTGGGGGGGGGTGGGGTGTAGAACCGATCGCGTTTGATTTACGGGAGGATCTGGCGTTGCCGCGGCTTGCCCCGGCGCCTCGCGAGCTTGTGAGAGGGCCGGGGCTGTGCCGCCTCGGCAGCCTGACCTTTCCCCAGGGAGCGGCGGGACCCGCTGCCCGTGCTGGGGAGGGGCTGTCCGGGCGCGGCGGCACGTTGCCGGTGCGGGAGGAGAAGGCGGCTCAGACCCCCCCCGGCCTTCGGTCCTCGCCGTCCGTGAACTCGATGCCCTTGTCCCCGGGGGGTGGCATGTCGTCTGCGCCCTCGCGCCGCGGCTTCACCTATGACTTCTCCATCTGGTACTGCCCCGAGGATGACCACATCGCCTCCCGCATCTCGGAGCGCTTGAGGAAAGAGGGTTTTCGGGGCTACGCAGAGCACCAGGACCGAGTGGCCGGGACGTCCGTCATCCTGACCGCCGTCGAGGTCATCGAGGCCAGCCGGGTGGCCATCCTCCTCCTCTCCGCCAAGTCCCTGGGCGACCCGTGGTGCCAGCGCGTTTCCCAGTGGAACCTGTATCACATCATCCACTGCCGCGGGACCAAGCTGATCCCCGTGTACGTGGGCGTGAAGAAAGCCGAGGTGCCTCCCTTCCTGCGGCACCTCATTGAGCTGGAGTACCAGACCGAGTTCTTCTTCGACAGGCTTGTGGACAGCCTGAGGATACCCCGCTCGGCAGCGCGCGGAGCCGGGCCTGCCCGGTCCTCCAAAGCGAAGAGCTGAGGGACCGTGGGGGGGCCGGGGGCCGGTTTTGCGGCCTGTTTGGGGGGGGGGGGGGGGGGGGGGGGCCGGGACCGGCTCCCTCCGCCCCCGCGGCGGTGGCGGTGGGAGCGGGGTTGTCCTGCGCTGCTAATAAAGGTGGTGGGAAGGGGTCACCCCAGCGCCGGGGTTGTCGCAGATCTCGTTTGAAAACCCTTCTCGGAGAACTGAAGATGCGACTTTCTGTCCTGGCGGCCCCGCGTCACTTGCTGAGTCAAAGTAAAACCCCGGGGAGCGCTGGGGTCGCTGTGGGTGGTTTTACACACCCCCCCACCCCCCACCCCCCCCCCGCCCGGGGCGTTCGCTCTGCCCCGCGGGCGCCTCTTCCCCTTCCTGCCCCCCTTAGCCGGGGTCCGTGCCCCGCTGCCACCCTGCGCCGCTTTCGCACGGGTGACCTGGGACCTCCCTTCGCCTCCCTGCTGGCTCGGCGCGGAGCGGGGCGGCATCGCGTCGCCTCCCCGGAGGGAGACGGAGCAGGCGGGCGCTGCCACCCCGCAGCGGGCGAGGGATGGGGGCGAGAGGCAGCCTGGGGCTGCTGCTGCTGACCCTCCTTTCGGCCAGGCCGGGTGAGCGCCAGGGCGGTGGGTGGGGGGCGGCCGGCGGGGTCTTGGCATCGCTGGCTGGGGGGGGGGGGGGGGCGGTGGCAGCCGGCTCGCAGGGATGGGGGTTGCCGGACGCGCTGCGGGGACAGGGGGTGCTGGTTGAGGACCCCCGGCCTTTCCCTCGTGGTGGGGCAGCCGACCGGTGGCGGCTCTCCTCTTCCCCGGCAGCGCGGGGCTGGCTCCAGCCGTCGGTCATCGGGGGACACGAGGCCAAACCCCACTCCAGGCCCTACATGGTGTCCATCCAGTTCGGGGGGGTTCACGCCTGCGGGGGAGCGCTGCTGCACACGCGGTGGGTGCTGACAGCCGCCCACTGCTTCGCTCGGAGGTGAGTCCGGAGTGGCCGCAGCCTCCCTGCTGCAGGGACGGGGGGCTCGGCGGGGCTCCGCGTGGCCGGCACCGGTCTGTGACCGGCACCGGGCTCCCGCCGACGCCGGCTCTTGCTGCGGGGCAGGACGAGGGCCGAGGGGATGGTGGTGGTGGGGCTGCACGGCCTGCAGGAGCGCGGGGTGGCCACGCAGACCTTCTCCATCCGGGCGGCCTGTCCCCACCCCGGCTACGACCGCCGGACGATGGAAAACGACCTTCTCCTGCTCCAGGTAGGGCTTGCGCCGGCCGCAGGGAAGAGTGTGCCGTGGGGTCGGAGGACCGCGACCGTTGGCGGTGCCAGGAAGCGCTGCCGGGGAGGGGGACCGAGCGGGCGCACGCCACGCCGGTGCAGCCGCGCTCGCAGCCGGGGCGAGGGGCTGGGTGACATTTCCTCTTCTCACCTCCGAGCGCTTTCACAGCTCGGTGACATCCCTCCGCTCCCGCGGGCGCTGCGCCGGCTCGGTGCTCCCCCTCGGCCGTCCCACCCGCGGCGGCGGGGTGGGTGCTCCCTGCCGGCCCCCGGCCGTGGCGGGGGTCTGATGCCGCCCGCCACCCTGCCCGCAGCTGGAGGGGACGGTGACGCTGAGCAGGACGCGGCGGCTCATCGGGCTGCTGGGGCGGGAGCCGGCGGCCGGGGCGGCGTGCAGCCTGGCGGGCTGGGGGCTCCGCAGGCGCGGCGGGCTCTCGCCCACGCTGCAGGAACTGGAGGTCACGGTGCTGGACGCGCGGATGTGCAACAACAGCCGCTTCTGGGACGGCGGCATCGCCCCCACCATGATCTGCTTCCAGGGACGCCGCGGGGGCTCGGCACCCTCCAAGGTGAGGAGCTGGGGGGGGGGGGGGGGGGCAAAGGGCTTTGCAAGGGGGACCAACCGGCTGCAAAGCTCTGCCACCCCCCCCTCCAAGTCACCATTCCTGGGTGTGGGGGACTCCCGGGAGGATGCTCACCCTGAGCAGAGAGGCGAGATGCCCCCCCCCGCCCCTGGCCCCCCGGTCAGGGTCCGCTCCCCACTGTCACCTCCACCCAGGGTGACTCCGGGGGCCCCTTGGTGTGTGGGAAGCGGGCAGCGGTGGCCGGCGTGCTGTCCTTCATCAGCCCGCACCTCACCGACCCTTTCAAGCCGCCAGTCGCCACCTCGGCCGTGAAGCACAAGAAATGGATCCAGAAAACGCTGCGGAGAGGCTGCGGCTCCCCCCAGCCTGGGCACGCGGGACAGACAGACCACCCCTTCCTATTTACACAGGTTGGCTTTTAATTCTTAATACTGGTAAAATAGCATCCTTAGTACATACATACAGCGATGGGGGGAAGCGGGGCGCCGCGAAACCCGGCGGGACTGTCCGCAGAGGAGGGCTGAAGCCGACGGGCACGCGTGGAGCAGAGAGGGGCGAGAGCGGGGCTGGGCGGTGGGGCTTGAATCCGGGGCCGCAGCCGCGTGCCTGGGGCGATGCTGGCCCTCCTGGCACATCCTACGCTCGGTTCACGGCACTCGGGAGTGGGGACACATGCTGCCCCCGGGGACTTTGCCCCCTTTTCTTCAGCCCCGGCCCCGGGTCCCGCTGTGCTGGCTGCTGGCTGCGGCCTCCCAGCCGCTGCCGGAGCAGAGGTCTCCAGCGGGCAGCGGGGCATGCGCATCCCCACGGCCCCGGTGCACGTCCCTGGGAACCCCATGCATGTCCCCACAGCCCTGGTGTCTCCATGGCCTCAGTACGTACCCCTGTGACCCCACTGAGCGTCCCCACGGCCCCGGTGCAACTCCCCAGAGCCCCTTGCTATGTGTTGTGTCCCGTTCCCCCCCCCCCCCGTGTGTATCCCCGTGCCCCCACAGCCCCGTGTCTGGCTCTGCAGCACCCCCATGGCAGTGGTATGTGGGGGGCTCATAGGTCACCCCATCCAAAGCAGGCAGCGAACGGTGGGGTGGGAGGACCGGGAGGCACCCAAGGGGTCAGGGAGCACCCAGGGGGTTGGGGAGCGCCTGGATCGGGGGGGTCCCTCCGCAGCCCATCCCGCTCCCCGGGGCCAAGGATCTTCCTGCACGCCCCCACCTCGGCACACTGGGCCAGCTGGCAGCAGGAGCGGGGGCGTCCCCGGTGCTTTGGGGCTGGGAGCCCCCGTGCTCGTGGGCGTAATCCAGTCCTGGATGGACTCGTGTCCACGGCACGCGGGGACGCGCCGGGCTCCTGGCTGTGAGCCGGGATGGGGCTCTTCCACCCTGGGGCGGGAGGCTGGGGGGCTGCATATGGGGGTGAGGGGCCCCAGACCCTTCCCCAGGGGTTGGGCACCCCGGTGCCAGCTCAGCACCCCGTCCCCTCCTAGGGCAGCTCCCCAGCTCCCCAGTGACACGACCCTGCGAGCAGCCCCCCGGGATGAGCCCGTCAGGACCCCGGCCGCCCACCAGCGAGCCCCTGCCCAGCTCCTCCCGTGCCTTTTCCTCCCGACGCCGCCTGGAACCAGTGCAAGCACCACGGCTGCGGGTTATCCGCTAGCAATCAGCCGGGCACCTTAATTAGGAGCTTCCAGCAGCACAAATGGGGGGTCCCAGCCCCGACGCCCCACGGCCACGCACTCTCCCCCCACGAAGCCTCTCCCTGCCTTGATCCAGCCGTGCGTTCCCTCCCCTCGTTAATAAATGAGCTGCGATTGCTGGCAGGGCCGGGTGTTGGTGCCGAGACAAGCTGAAGCATGCGGCAGAGACCTGGCGTTGGGGAGCGGTGTGCCGTCTTCCCGGCGTGCAGGATCAGGCCCTGGTTCAGCCTCTGCCCGAGGCAGAGGGGCAGAGATGGGGGGACGTGGGGACGCGGCCCCTGCTCGCCTTGTCCTGGGGCGTCCATCAGCGGGAGGAGGTGGCCACGAAGATGCATCTCGGTTTGGGGCATCAGCCCCGTCCCCAGTGCCCAGCGGGTCCCCCCGGCTCTGCCCAGTCCTTGGCACTGGGAACCGCGGTGCTCCGGTACAGCAAGACCCCAGCGGGGACAGGCAGCGGGTTGGGGTGACTTGCCGGTCCCCAGCTGTCCCGCGTCGCCGTCTCCCCCAGCACAGTCCTGGCCAGCTCCTGTGGGGCAGGGGGTGTCGCGGGACCCTCGCCGGGGCTTCACCCGCGGCAGCTGTTCAAGCCTGGATTTTCTCCACCGCCTTGTCGGCCACGGCCGTCACCGCCATGGGGCTGGGGATGTAGTTGAAGGGGGTGACACGGGCGGCTCTGCTCGGGGAGCCGTGCCGGCTGGCAGGGAAGGTCCCGGCCGGCGCCTCGTGGCCGAAGGAGATGGGCAGGGCGGCCTTGGCAGGGGCCGGGGCTTCGCCGTCGCAGGCGGCGTGGGTGTGTGGGGGCCCCTCGCGGGTCTCCAGCGTGGGAGAGGTGCTGGAGTTGGTCTTGGCGGTGGAGAAGTCCTCGGTCTGCACCACGGCGTCGCTGGTCTTCCTGGGGCTGGGGGTGCCGGGGCGCTCCTCCTCGCCGGCGCCCGCCAGCGGCAGGGCGGAGGAGGGCAGCGTGCTCTTGAGGATGTGGGGGATGTCTTCGTCCCGAATCCTCCGCCACGTGCCCTTCATCACCACCACCGGTGGCTTTGCCGGCTGCCCGCCGGGCACTGCCTCGGTCTGCCGCCGCCGTGCCGAAGCCTCGGAGCGGGCGGAGAGGACAGAGGAAGGGCTGCCCGTCCTCCGCGCCACGCTGATGTTGGGCGAGGACGAGTACCTCTTGAAGGGCTCGGGTGTGGGGATGCTGGTCTTCACCGGCAGCCGGGACGGGCTCTCGGAGCTGGTCCTCCGCGGCGGCTTGGCACCGGCGGGGACTTTGCCACCAGGCTGGGCCCTGGGGATGAGGGGCCGTGGGTTGGGGGCTGCTGGCTTGGCCGCCTTGAGTTCCTCGCAACGGGAGGAGCAGAGGAAGACGGCCGGGAGGGCGGCGCGGTTGCGCTGTGGGGAGGCACGGCGAGGCAGCGAGGCCGCTGGCTGCGCCGGGGAGAGCTCGGCGCGGTGCCGCAGCAGCAGGCTGGAAGATTCCTTGATGAAGGTGAGCTGGCGCAGGAAGCCGGAGCGATCCGAGTCGCTCCCGCTGGAACGGGCAGAAGACATCCGCACCAGGTTGAGCCGGCCACCCCCCGGCCCCCCCGGCCCGCCGGCCCGCGCCTTGCCACCGTCCGCCTGCTCCTCCAGCACCGGCATGGCCCCCCGGCCCGGCAGCACCTTCCTGCTGGGCTTCTGCATGAAGGGGATGCGGACGGGTGACTTCTGCGTCTTGGACTGCTTGGGGGCGGGGGACTTGGGGGCTGGGGCTCTGGCCGGGGGTCCCGGCGGGGAGGGCGAGCTGCCCGCCTTGCCTGCGGCCGGGGGACCCTGCTTGGCGAGCTGGGAGGGCGACGGCAGCTTCTTGGATGGGTGCTGGGAGGGGGTAGAGGTGCGGGAGGAGCCCGAGGAGGGGGGTCCCTTGCCGATGCGGGCAGGCGGTGTCGTGCTCCTCTTGGGCAGCGCCAGGTCTCCCGTTTCGGGGGGCTTGCCCAGCCGGTGCAGGCTCCGCGAGCGCTGCTGGCTCAGGGAGAGGTTCTTGGCCGGCGGCGCCTCGGGCTTCGCCGTGGGGCTTTTCTTCGGGGTGGCCCGTGGGCTGGGGGCGTCCTTGGCCAGGCTGGGCATATAGATGACGGTCCTGCCGCGGAAGACCACGGGCAGATTGGGCACCGGCTTGGTGGGTGCTGGGCTCCGCTCTGCCCTGGCGCTTCCGCGGCCGGTGGGACGGGCACCCGGCGCGTCCTTCCTCTCTGGGCGGCTCTTGCTGTGCTCCCTCCTCGCCGCATCCCGGCCGGCCACGCTGCCGGCCCGTTTCTTCTCCTGCCTGCCCAGGGAGAGCTGCAGGGTGGACCCGACTGAGAGCCCCGACACGAAGGAGAGGATGGAGTCGGACTCGGAGGAAGGCTCCCGCGAGAGGGAGGCAGCAGCCTGGTGCAGCCAGGTGACGATGGAGTTGGCGCCCTCCTGGATGGCTTGCCACTCCACGCTGTCCAGGTCTGAGCCCCGGTCGGAGCCAGCGTCCTCGCTGGGGCGATGCCTCGCCTCCACTTCCCGCTCCCTCCCGCCAGCGCCCAGGGGCTTCTGCTTGCGCTCTACCATCCTCCGGCGAGCCGAGGGCCGCCGGCGCTTGGGCATGGCCGAGCCGATGCACTTCTGCAGCAGGTCATCCTCCGAGTTGAGGCTGGGGGAGCTGGGGGAGCCCCCCTGTGCCTGCCCCGCCGCCGCAGCCGACCGCGGCCGGGGGGCTTTGCCGCAGGGCTGGCCCCGCTCCTCGCCGTCGGAGAGGTTGGCATCGCTCAGGGAGCTCATGGAGGAGCTGAGGGAGTAGCACGGCGGCGTCTCGTCGGCGATGAGGTTGTTCTGCGGTTTCACCTTCGCTGGCCGGGGACCGGGCTCGGGCTCCCTGCGGGGGATGGAGCTGCCCCAGCGCTCCCTCCTGGGTGCCCGGCCGGGCTGGGCTCTGCTGCCAGACACCTCCCTGCCTGCCTCGGGCAGCTCGTCCGAGTCCTGCTCGTAGAAGCAGTAGACGGCTTCCTCCGTCGGCGTGGTGTGGCACAGTGACTGGAAGGCCACCCCGTCCTCCCGGGGAGCATCCTTCCTCCCAGGGGGACCACTGGTCCTCCCCACCTCCAGCTCCAGGCCGGGTCCACTCTTCGGGGGGGGCTGGCCCCGCTTCCCCTCCCCGCCTTGGCCACGGCTCGACCCCGCTTTCCCTTTGCAGGCTGAGCTCAGCCGGGCAGGCGCCGAGCTGCTGGAGGCGGCTCTCCTAGCCGGGACGGTGCCGGTGCTGCCTGCCTCGTGGTCCCCCTTGGGTGGGACCCCTGCCGGGCGCCCCGTCCCCGGGCCGCGGGGACGCTCAGCCTCCTCGGCGGCCGGGTAGCGCAGGGTCTCGTCGCTCAGCGAAGCAGCGCTGGAGAAGTTGACGGGGGTCCCGTCAGCCGAGTCAGTGAAGGAGTCATCATCCTTGAAGAGGTCGCGGGCGGTGGCACGCAGGTGCTTGGGGACACCGGGGTGTGCGTGGGCTGGCACCAGCATGTAGACAGGGACGTGCACCGGCTTCTTCGTCTGGGGGTGCAGGACCTGGCCGGAGAGCAGGGAGGTCTTCACCTTGCGGAAGCGGGAGGGCATGGCGGAGCTGATGCACTCCTTCAGGATCTCGATGTCGTCATCGGAGGGGGGCTCGGGGCGGTCGCCCCGCCGCCGGCCCTCCAGGTACCGCTCCTCCCGCCGCTCCTCCCGCTTCTCGTGAGCCACAAAATTCAGGCTGTTCTTCTCTGGGAATGTGGGCATCAGCTTGAGCTCCACGTCCTTCTGGACATAGTGCTCGTGGAGGGGCAGGGCGCTCAGGCTGGAGGCGCAGGAGAAGTTCTCGTTGGGTTTCTCCACCGTGAAGTAGACCATGGAGTCCAGGTCCTGGGGCAGCTGGAAGCGTTCCTTGAAGTCGGTGATCTCCATGAACTTCTTGACGTTGTTCTCCCACTGGATGTTGAACTGGCTGGTCTCCTTCTCCGGTTGGCAGCCCAGCTCGAAGAGGGGCGTCTTGCTGCGGCTGGGTGGCATGGTCTGCCCAGGGCTGTCGGGCAGCTCGCTGGGACTGATGGTGCCACTGATCATCTCACTGCAAGGGTCGCTCTGGATGGAGCTGGCAATGGAGGGGCTCTCGAAGCTGCCCAGGGAGCTGACGGAGCTGCAGCGGCTCATCACCAGCGGCGTCTCCTGGATGTAGTTCTCCGAGGAGCTCGAGGGCGTGAGGTCCTCCTGGCGTGACGGTGATGACTCCCGCAGGAAGATCTTGTCGCGCTTCGGGAAGGGGATGGTGATGGGCTGGGAAATCCTAACCGGCGTGGCCGGACCCAGATCCGCTGCCTTCTCCTTCTCCTGCCCCCCATCCTCACCTTCCCCGTCCCCTTCCTCCATCTCCAGGATCTCCAGGGAGGAGTCGCTGTCCAGGTCGTTCTCGCTGTGGCTCTGCCCGTCCAGCACATTGTCAGCCGAGGAGAGGGAGGAGAGGGAGCTGCACCGGGAGAAACAGATCGGGGTGTCCTCCACCGAGTATTTCTGCACCGACTCCTGCTCCGTCGTGGCCGGCGGGTGGGCAGGCAGCTTCTCCGGGATCTTGCTCAAGGTCTCAGCCGTCTGCAGCAGTGCAGGGGGGAGCCAGGCTTGCTTTCTGCCCAGGAGGGAGGGGTGGTGGCTGGCACCGGCGGCCGCGCCGCTCTTGGCCAGGCTCTCGAGCAGGGGGACGTGCTGGTAGGACGGGGAGAGTTTGATGGTGCGGACCTGGGGGTCGGGGGAGAGCTTGCTGCCCGCCTCCTTCTTCCACTCGGGCTCCTTGTCCAGTGCCTTGGGGCTGGGGAAAGTCACCGTCTTCTTGGCCCGTTCGGGCAGGTCTCGCTGCTCCGGCTTGTCTGGCTCGGCCAGGTCTCTGCCCTTGAGCACAGGGGGTTCGACCCGCTCTGGCTTGCTGCCCAGGATGCTCTTGAGGTCGAGCCGGCTCGGCCGCTTCTGGTACCGCTGCAGCTCGTCCCGGTAGTCGAGGAAGGCGGCCCTGGTGCAGGGCTTCATGTGTTCCTTGGTGCAGTAGCCGTCGCTGGTGCTGCCGCTGTTGAGGCTGTCGTTGGACAGGCTGGTGTAGGCGGTCTTCAGCCGCAGCAGCGTATGCGCCCGGCTCAGGCTCTCCCGCTTGGCGAAGCCACCGGCGTCCGAGAAGCGGCATGGCGAGCAGGACTGGGCACGCGCCTCGTGCACCTCCTCGGGGCCGTACTGCCAGTCGAGGCAGTGGTCCTCCGAGCTGAGGCTGAAGCTGTCATCCGAGGACGTGTGCATGGTGGAGATGTCCTCCACCAGCTTGTCGATCTTGGCCACCGTGCTGGAGATCTTGTTGGCCAACTTCTCGGCGGCCAGCGAGACCTCGTCCTCCGGCAGCGGCGGCTTCTTGGGCTCGGCTGGCTTGCCACTGCTGTCCTTCTCTGGCTCCGGGCATCGCCTCTGTGCCAGCGCCCGGGGCAGTGCCTGCCCCTGGAGGAAGGAGGAGTTGAGGAACATGGAGAGGACGGAGGCGCTGGCCGTCTCCACGCCAGTGGAGACATTGGGCACCTCGTCATCGTCGAAGCAGCCAGAGTCGGAGGCATAATCCTTCACCAGGCTCTCCATGTGCCGTGTTGGCTTCTTGGCGCTCTGGCTCTTCAGGCTCTGCTTCTCCATGGTGTCGAAGGTCTCAGCCAAGTGCTTGGCATCCAGCTCGGCCTCCAGTGCCTTCTGCTTGCGCATGTAGAGCGAGGGCATGCAGGAGCCCGGCGAGACGACGGCAGCGTCCTTGTACTTGGGGGGCCGGTTGGTAAGGAGGTTGCGCAGAGCGGCCGCGCTGCCCATGGCGATCATCTTGTGCTTGGAGTGGATGAGGTTGCGCAGCATGCTGACCGCCCCCAGGTCCCAGAGCAGCTCCTGGTCGCGGGGGCTGCGGGCGGACAGGTTCCAGAGGGTGCCACAGGCGTTGCTGACGATGGTGAGGCTGTGCGAGCGCAGGTGCTGCAGCAGCGTCTGCAGGCAGTTGTGGTCCCGGAGTACTTGCCTGCGGGAGAGGGGGGACCCCCAGCTGTCAGGACGGTCCCTGACCCCCCCCCCCTCCCCGGCGCCATCTCCACTCCGTGGCGACCCTCACCTGTAGTCCTCCCGCGTGGCGACGAGGCTGGAGACGTTCCTGAGGATGCCGCCGCCGCTCTCAATGATGGCCAGCGAGTTGCTCTGGCACTTGTAGGTGAGGGTGCTCACCAGGAAGCCCAGGGCTCCCTCCACCCCGCAGATGGCGGCTTTGTTCTCCGTGCTGTGCGCCGACAGGTTCCACAGCGCGCTCAGGACGCTCTTCAGCGTGGACTCCTGTCCCGGGACACACACACACACACACACACACACACACCCCCCGTCAGCCTCCGTCCGGCTGCCCTGGCGCCCGCTCCAGCCTGCCGCGGCACTCACCTTGCCAGCGTGCAGCGCGCACCGCGTCAGCCCGGTCACGCTGCCCACCTCCCGCAGCACCTTCTTGCTGTTGATGTCAGCCCGCCAGGAGAGGTTCCTCAGGATGCTGGAGACCACCTGGGAGGGCAGAGCGGGGTGGGTGGGTGCCGGGACCGTCCCCCTGCCTGTCCCCCTCCCCGGGGGAGCCCCCCACGCCACCAGCACCCACCTGGTGCAGCTCCTCGCTGTCGGAGCCCAGCTGAGCCACGATGGCCTCCATGCAGCCCCGGCGGGAGCACAGCGTCGCCTGAAGGGAGGACGAGGGCGGTGAGAGCGACGCCGCAGCCCCCCCGGCCCCTCTCCCCACCCCGCAGCCCCCCCCCCCCCAGCTCCCCCTGACCTTGTTGACCACGTCGCCGAAGGTGAGGTTGGTGAGGGCCATCCCCGCGTAGCGCCGCAGTGCCAGATTGAGGGGGTCGCTCGTCATCTTGTGCATCTCATAGTCCACCTGCAGCAGCTCGGCCACGGCCTGCAGCCCACCTGTGGGATGGGAGAGGAGGTGACTCAGGCAAGGGACTCCCCCCCCCCCCCCAGCACCCCTTCCCCAGCGCTGCTGCTGTTGCACTGGGGAGGGGTGGGCAGGGATGCCTGCAGTGCAACAGGGCTGGAGCCCCCCACCCCACGCTCACCCAGCTCGTTCATGGCCCGCCGGTACTCCTCGTCGAAGGAGAGCTTCATGATGGCGCAGGTGGCCTGGCAGATCTGGGGCTCGATGGGCACCGGCGCTGCAGGGAGAGGTGTGGGGGGGTCAGCACCGGGGTCTGGCACCGATGGTCCCCCCCCCCCCCCCGGTCGCCTGCTGCCTCCAGCACATGCGGATGCTCACAGCCACGCGCACCGCCATGCACGTGTGCACACACACACGCACATGCCGGCACCCCGCTTGCCCCCGTACCCGCGCCGCCCTCGGTGCCTCTGCCCCCGTCCCTGCTCTGCATCTGCAGCCAGTCCCAGCAGGTCTCCGAGTAGGAGCGGATCTGCTCCAGCACGTGCAGCACCCGCATCTCCTTCTTGGCCTGGCCCTCGTCGGGCTGGGAGAAGACGATGTTGTGGAGGGCGGCGTTGGCACGCATGCGGGCGTCCTTGGCACCGGCGGGGCTCTCGGGGGGCCCTGGCTCGCCGTCCGAGTCGTGCAGGATCTGGATGAGCAGGGGCAGGCAGCCCGACTTGCGCATGGCCAGGCAGCTCTCCTGCGAGCTGGACATGGCCAGCAGCGTGCGGGACATGTCGTCCTTGTCCCGCGTGGCCAGCATGGACAGGAGCCAGAAGACCACCTCCACCTGCGGGAGGGGGACTCGGGATTACGCACGGCCGCTCCCCCCCCCCCCCCCGGCCCGCATTCCCCACCCCAGCTGAGCTCTGGCATGGCTGCCCCTCACCTTGCTGCTGCCCAGGCTGCTGCCCCCCTCCTCGGGGTGGGTCGGGGGGTCCAGGCTGCCATCCCCCTCCATGCCCGGCACCTTCCCGCAGAGCTGCAGAGGAAGGGGCAGACGGGGGCAGGTTGCAACGTGCCGCCTTCGCCCCCTGTGCCCAGCCCCTCCCCGCTTTTCAGGAACCCACTGGTGCCATTAAATTCGGCAGCATTTGCCAGTCAGTGCAATCGTTGCTTTCGTCAATGCCAGGGTTGTATTTTTAAGCTGGAATCGGGGCTGATCGGGGGGGGGGCTGCCACAGCAGCAGGCTCGGGAAAGGAAGAGCGTGGGCGAGGCGAGCGGGGTGGGCGTCGTGGACTGTGCCGGGGCCGAGCCTGCGGCACTGCTTGCGTGGGTTGGTGATGGAAGGGCCGTGCGGGATGTACGGCTGGCTGGGGCGATGGAGGGGCTGGGGGGTGATGGAGGGGTCGTGGGTGATGGAGGGGACATGGGTGATGGCGGGGGCAGAGATGATGGAGGGGTCGTGGGTGATGGAGGGGCTGTGGCGACGGTGGGGCCGTGTGCGATGGAGGGGGTCATGGTGATGGTGGGGCCACGGGTGATGGAGGAGCTGGGGGCGATGGAGGGGCCAGGGATGATGGAGGGGCCAGGAGCAATGGAAGGGCTGGGGATGATGGAGGGGCTGGGGGCGATGATGGAGCTGTGGGCGATGGAGGGGCCGTGGGTGACGGAGAGGACAGGGTGATGGCAGCCTGCCCTGGCGGCTCCGGCGGCCGGCAGATGCTGCGGGAGCCACTGCGCCCGCCCGCCCGCCGCGCTCCATGGCCTACTTCTCGTCTCCATGGCAACTGCCCATTTCACGGTGCCCGAGCCACACAAAGCCCTGGCTGTGCCGCGCTGGGCAACTGGGACAGGACGGGGACAATGGCGGGGGGGGGGCTGCGCCTGGCCCCCTCCTCCACCCTTCCCAGGCTCTGCCGCCCCGTAGGGACCAGGGACAGACCCCGGCGATGGCCCCTGGCCCCGGCCGGGCTCAGCTCCGTCCCCGCTACCTGTGGCTCCGGCTGCTGCACCTTGTCCTGCGCCTCCATGAGCTCTTTGTCGATCTGCTCCAGCCGGGATGCACGGATCTGGGGGGGGCAGAGCGGGTGTCAGCGAGGACCCCCAGCACCCCTAGAGCCAGGCGTGAGGGTGCGCGGGGCTGAGGGGCAGCTGGGTGCAATGTGCCAGGGTGCACGGGGCTGGGTGCGAGGGTGCACAGAGGTGATGCAAGCGTGCATGGAGCTGGCTGCAAGGGTGCAAGGAGCTGGGTGCAAGGGTGCAAGGAGCTGCGCGTGAGGGTGCAAGGAGCTGGGTGCAAGGGTGCAAGGAGTCGAGTGCAAGGGTGCAAGGAGCTGCATGTGAGGGTGCAAAGAGCTGGGTGCAAGGGTGCAAGGAGTCGAGTGCAAGGGTGCAAGGAGCTGCATGTGAGGGTGCAAAGAGCTGGGTGCAAGGGTGCACAGACCTCGGTGCAAGGTTGCATCGTGCTGAGCGTAAGGATGCACGGTACTGGGTGCATAGGGCGGGGTGTGAGGGTGCACAGAGCTGGGTGTGAGGGTGCACGGCACTGGGTGCAAGGTTGCACAGGGTTGAATCTTTTGGGACAGGGCAGCTGCAGCCCCCCCCCCCCGGGTGCAGGACAGGAGGTGGGAGGAGGGGAAGGGAGCGGCTCCCGCCTGCCCTGACCTGCGCCCGCTGCACCATCTCGTCCGCCGTCCCGAAGCGCTCCTCCATCAGCGAGCGGATGTGCTGGGCCTCGAACTCCAGCTGCTGCCGGATGAGATCCATCTGCATGGAGAACTGGGGGGGGGGGGGGGGGGGGGGGGGGGACACGGCATGAGGTGGGGGCAGGGTCCTGCCCATGCCCCAGGACCGGAGGGGGGTGCTGGAATGCCCCCCCCCCGCTCACCGTCTCCACGTGGGGCAGCTCGTCCAGGCGCGTGGCCAGGCTCTGCAGCTGGGCGTAGTACCACACCTTCTCCTTCTCCTC